>NW_027671795.1:0-292747 GCF_964165515.1 Mesoplodon bidens | reverse complement strand
AAAATTTTTAACAAAAGAAGAACTACTAGAAACAAATTAGAGATTCATTGTTTTTAAGTCAGTAATTTGCCTTTAGTCAGTAATTTGCCTCATACATTATGATTTTCCCTGTGGAAACCCAATTATTATCCTGAAAACAAGACCACTTTACAAAGCAAATGCATTGTGACAAAAGAAAGAAAAGGCAGATTGATACATTATTAAAATAACTCACACGCCATACACTGAGGAGTAAGGAAGCCATGGCAGAGCAGGCCCCCTTCTCCTCAATGGACAGCACAGCTGTGGGGAAGACACTGCAGCTAGCAGAAGCGTGTCACACTTCCTCAGGGAGGAAGCAAGTTACAGACAACTCTACAGAGGGCACCCATAAACTCACGGCCACGCTCATTACCCAACGTCCAGGCCACCCAGAGGCTGACTGCAGCCCTACTTTCCCACCATTCCCACACAGGCCCCAGGAACCGTCAGGCCTCTGAGGCTCTGCCAATGCCCTTCCCTCCACCCAAATATCCTTTCCCTCCTCTCTCCGGACCTCAATCCTGCCCAGCTCTAAATGAGCACTGCAAGGCCTATTTCCCTAAGAATGCCTCTCTCAAAACCAAAATTACTTCCTCGAGAATGATCTGCCTCTTACTCATCCATCATTATCTTGGATTAAATACATCAGGTAAGATGCCTTATCTGACCAACACAACTATTTTAGAAATAAGAGTCATGTTTTAGACCATCTATGACATGACATGACAACCATTCAGCTCACGAAAACCATTCAATAAATACTCTAATTGAATTGCCCAAAGAGTTGACCTAAAATAACCTAAATGCCAAGCATTCCAAGAACCGTCCTGAACCAAATTCACTTCTCATTCGAATGCCAATGTCACAGAAAGGGATGTTGTATTGTCCTTAAATGTACTTGCCTTTATCCAAAACTAGAATCTCTGATGAATCTATGGGACACACATGTAAAATATTCTGCAAAGGAAAAAAGCTTTATTTAGTGTACTGTGCTTAATATTCAGCCAGACCTGCATTTTTCTCTAAACCTTATCCAATTACTTAGTCTGCAAGAAGCATTAGAAGAGAGACAATGTCTATTGAGAAAAATACGGGAAGCGAAGGTCATCAATCATTTTCTACTTTCAATAATCTCTTTCATAAAGAGGTAAATGCTCCTAAATTCCAGAATGAATGGAATTCAATACAGCAAAGTAAAATGCTTTAAATACATAAAACAAATATCTTGGTGGACCTTCCACCATCTGTTTTAGTAACTTAAATTATAAAAAACACCCTAAATTTAAGAAAAGTTATATCAACAGCTAAAATTGAGATTTTTTTTTCCATCTATTACTTTGATTTTCCTGACCCATTTTTGAGAATTGTCAGCATTCTGGATCAATAATGCCAAATTATTTGTTGAAGACAGTGAGATTCCTCCCAAGTCATCTAACATGCTCACTAATCAATAAAGATAAGAACAAACAAGAAAGCCATATTTATGAAGCAAGCAAATTATATTAAAAGACTGACTTTGAGAAAAGGTTGCTGCTTGCAAGAAAATTTTATTATTATAAAACTTTTCCTGTCATTTGTATTACTTCATTTTCCCTTTCAGATTATCTGTGTAGCCTTGTAAACACATCATAATCCAAAGCAGTTGAGCTTTACCAATAAAATGTAAATCAACACAATAGAGCCAACTGCATAATTAAAACAAAAGTATACCGGGCTTCCCTGGTGGCACAGTGGTTGAGAGTCTGCCTGCCGATGCAGGGGCCCTGGGTTCGTGCCTCGGTTCGGGAAGATACCACATGCAGCGGAGGGGCTAGGCCCGTGAGCCATGGCCACTGAGCCGGCGGGTCGGGAGCCTGTGCTCCGTAACGGGGGAGGCCACAACAGTGAGAGGCCCACGTACTGAAAAAAAAAAAAAACATACCACCATCAACCCAAGCAGATTACAAAATAGCAAGCAGATTTTAAAATAATAGTCTACAAGCCTGCTTTTTTAAATATATAACTAAATGCATTGAATATCTTATATAAAAAGCCAAAAGATAGAGTTGAAACCGAATATCAAATGTAAACATCTCCTTCCCCAAAACCCTAACTCCACTCCAGTCATGAGGAGAACATCACACAAAGCCAAGTTGAAGGACAGTCTATGAAATATGTGAACCAGGACTCTTCAAAATTGTCATTAAGAAAAGGAAAGTCTGGGACTTTCCTGGTGGTGCACTAGTTAAGAATCCATCTGCCAATGCAGGGGACACCGGTTCCAGCCCTGGTCCGGGAAGATCCCACATGCCGCAGAGCAAGTAAGCCCGTACATCACAACTACTGAGCCTGCGCTCTAGAGCCCGCCAGCCACAACAACTGAGGCCACACGCTGCAACTAATGAAGCCCGCGCACTCTAGGGCCTGTGTGCCGCAAATACTGAGCCCAGGTGCTGCAATTACTGAAGCCCGCACTCTTAGAGCCCACGCTCCGCAACAAGAGAAGCCACCACAATGAGAAGTCCGCGCACCACAATAAAGAGTAGCCCCCACTTGCCACAACTAGAGAAAGCCTGCGCGCAGCAACAAAGACTCAACTCAGCCAAATATAAACAATAATAAAAAAATAAATAAAGGCATCATCACATAAACACAAATGAGGAAATATTTTTTTTTAAAAAAGAATAACGGGCGGGGCAGTGGTTAAGAATCCGCCTGCCAGTGCAGGGGACACGGATTTGAGCCCTGGTCCTGGAAGATCCCACATGCTGCAGTGCAACTAAGCCCGTGAGCCACAACTACTGAGCCTGCGCTTCTGGAGCCTGTGCTCCGCAACAAGAGGCGCCACGGCACTGAGAGGCCCACGAACCACGATGAGGAGTGGCCCCTGCTCGCCGCAACTAGAGAAGGCCCTCGCACAGAAACGAAGACCCAACACAGCCAAAAATAAATAAAATATAAATAAAAATAAATACATTTAAAAGGAAAACCTATACATTTCCCTTTCTGCAAATGTAGGTTTTCGAGGCAAGAGTAGAGCCTCAGAAAGAATGTCTGCAAACAGAACAATCACTAGTTCACTAAGTACAAATTGTAGGATACTTTTGGAGAATCCCATCACAGCTAGATAATTGGTCCAGGACCAAAAGTAACTACTGGAAGAAAAATGAAATCAACAGTGTACCACAGAGGTGGGAGGCACACTGGCCTGGACTAAGACATGTTCAGTCATAGATAATAAGGGTGGTGATTTTTAAGCATCATTCTCGACCCACTGTGGACTTCCTTCTGCAGCAGTATAAGGATACCACCAGATCATCTTGAAATCAAGTCATGAAATGTACCTTTATATTTCTAAAAATCAATGATCGTCCTTAAATTAACTTTTCTTATTAATTTAGTCATGGTGCTCTTTTACTTCTAAAACATTAAATCTTATTTGATTAGAGACAGACTTCAAAAAATAAAAATAAACTGTGATCAAATAGCAGGAACAAACAGTAGTAACTAAAATTTCTTCAATCTAAACTGGAGATGATTTCTGTATCTCTGTCTTTTACATTTGTCTCCATTAGGGGAAAAAATATGTACCTCATAATTAACTTGGCTGGAATGAATCAGACTGCATTTGTAAAAGTCTCAGAAGACCAATGAGCTGTGCTAAACAGTACCACTATCCACCTGAGCAGAAATTACTATCCTTAAGTTTCTATACATAACTAACACAACAAAAATTTAAACAAAAGAAGAACTACTAGAAACAAATTAGAGATTCATGTTTTTAAGTCAGTAATTTGCCTTTAGTCAGTAATTTGCCTCATACATTATGATTTTCCCTGTGGAAACCCAATTATTATCCTGAAAACAAGACCACTTTAGAAAGCAAATGCATTGTGACAAAAGAAAGAAAAGGCAGATTGATACATTATTAAAATAACTCACACGCCATACCCTGAGGAGTAAGGAAGCCATGGCAGAGCAGGCCCCCTTCTCCTCAATGGACAGCACAGCTGTGGGGAAGACACTGCAGCTAGCAGAAGCGTGTCACACTTCCTCAGGGAGGAAGCAAGTTACAGACAACTCTACAGAGGGCACCCATAAACTCACGGCCACGCTCATTACCCAACGTCCAGGCCACCCACAGGCTGACTGCAGCCCAACTTTCCCACCATTCCCACACAGGCCCCAGGAACCGTCAGGCCTCTGAGGCTCTGCCAATGCCCTTCCCTCCACCCAAATATCCTTTCCCTCCTCTCTCCGGACCTCAATCCTGCCCAGCTCTAAATGAGCACTGCAAGGCCTATTTCCCTAAGAATGCCTCTCTCAAAACCAAAATTACTTCCTCGAGAATGATCTGCCTCTTACTCATCCATCATTATCTTGGATTAAATACATCAGGTAAGATGCCTTATCTGACCAACACAACTATTTTAGAAATAAGAGTCATGTTTTAGACCATCTATGACATGACATGACAACCATTCAGCTCACGAAAACCATTCAATAAATACTCTAATTGAATTGCCCAAAGAGTTGACCTAAAATAACCTAAATGCCAAGCATTCCAAGAACCGTCCTGAACCAAATTCACTTCTCATTCGAATGCCAATGTCACAGACAGGGATGTTGTATTGTCCTTAAATGTACTTGCCTTTATCCAAAACTAGAATCTCTGATGAATCTATGGGACACACATGTAAAATATTCTGCAAAGGAAAAAAGCTTTATTTAGTGTACTGTGCTTAATATTCAGCCAGACCTGCATTTTTCTCTAAACCTTATACAATTACTTAGTCTGCAAGAAGCATTAGAAGAGAGACAATGTCTATTGAGAAAAATACGGGAAGCGAAGGTCATCAATCATTTTCTACTTTCAATAATCTCTTTCATAAAGAGGTAAATGCTCCTAAATTCCAGAATGAATGGAATTCAATACAGCAAAGTAAAATGCTTTAAATACATAAAACAAATATCTTGGTGGACCTTCCACCATCTGTTTTAGTAACTTAAATTATAAAAAACACCCTAAATTTAAGAAAAGTTATATCAACAGCTAAAATTGAGATATTTTTCCATCTATTACTTTGATTTTCCTGACCCATTTTTGAGAATTGTCAGCATTCTGGATCAATAATGCCAAATTATTTCTTGAAGACAGTGAGATTCCTCCCAAGTCATCTAACATGCTCACTAATCAATAAAGATAAGAACAAACAAGAAAGCCATATTTATGAAGCAAGCAAATTATATTAAAAGACTGACTTTGAGAAAAGGTTGCTGCTTGCCAAGAAAATTTTATTATTATAAAACTTTTTCTGTCATTTGTATTACTTCATTTTCCCTTTCAGATTATCTGTGTAGCCTTGTAAACACATCATAATCCAAAGCAGTTGAGCTTTACCAATAAAATGTAAATCAACACAATAGAGCCAACTGCATAATTAAAACAAAAGTATACCGGGCTTCCCTGGTGGCACAGTGGTTGAGAGTCTGCCTGCCGATGCAGGGGCCCTGGGTTCGTGCCTCGGTTCGGGAAGATACCACATGCAGCGGAGGGGCTAGGCCCGTGAGCCATGGCCACTGAGCCGGCGGGTCGGGAGCCTGTGCTCCGTAACGGGGGAGGCCACAACAGTGAGAGGCCCACGTACTGAAAAAAAAAAAAAACATACCACCATCAACCCAAGCAGATTACAAAATAGCAAGCAGATTTTAAAATAATAGTCTACAAGCCTGCTTTTTTAAATATATAACTAAATGCATTGAATATCTTATATAAAAAGCCAAAAGATAGAGTTGAAACCGAATATCAAAAGTAAACATCTCCTTCCCCAAAACCCTAACTCCACTCCAGTCATGAGGAGAACATCACACAAAGCCAAGTTGAAGGACAGTCTATGAAATATGTGAACCAGGACTCTTCAAAATTGTCATTAAGAAAAGGAAAGTCTGGGACTTTCCTGGTGGTGCACTAGTTAAGAATCCATCTGCCAATGCAGGGGACACCGGTTCCAGCCCTGGTCCGGGAAGATCCCACATGCCGCAGAGCAAGTAAGCCCGTACATCACAACTACTGAGCCTGCGCTCTAGAGCCCGCCAGCCACAACAACTGAGGCCACACGCTGCAACTAATGAAGCCCGCGCACTCTAGGGCCTGTGTGCCGCAAATACTGAGCCCAGGTGCTGCAATTACTGAAGCCCGCACTCTTAGAGCCCACGCTCCGCAACAAGAGAAGCCACCACAATGAGAAGTCCGCGCACCACAATAAAGAGTAGCCCCCACTTGCCACAACTAGAGAAAGCCTGCGCGCAGCAACAAAGACTCAACTCAGCCAAATATAAACAATAATAACAAAATAAATAAAGGCATCATCACATAAACACAAATGAGGAAATATTTATTTTAAAAAAAGAATAACGGGCGGGGCAGTGGTTAAGAATCCGCCTGCCAGTGCAGGGGACACGGATTTGAGCCCTGGTCCTGGAAGATCCCACATGCTGCAGTGCAACTAAGCCCGTGAGCCACAACTACTGAGCCTGCGCTTCTGGAGCCTGTGCTCCGCAACAAGAGGCGCCACGGCAGTGAGAGGCCCACGAACCACGATGAGGAGTGGCCCCTGCTCGCCGCAACTAGAGAAGGCCCTCGCACAGAAACGAAGACCCAACACAGCCAAAAATAAATAAAATATAAATAAAAATAAATACATTTAAAAGGAAAACCTATACATTTCCCTTTCTGCAAATGTAGGTTTTCGAGGCAAGAGTAGAGCCTCAGAAAGAGTGTCTGCAAACAGAAAAATCACTAGTTCACTAAGGACAAATTGTAGGATACTTTTGGAGAATCCCATCACAGCTAGATAATTGGTCCAGGACCAAAAGTAACTACTGGAAGAAAAATGAAATCAACAGTGTACCACAGAGGTGGGAGGCACACTGGCCTGGACTAAGACATGTTCAGTCATAGATAATAAGGGTGGTGATTTTTAAGCATCATTCTCGACCCACTGTGGACTTCCTTCTGCAGCAGTATAAGGATACCACCAGATCATCTTGAAATCAAGTCATTGAATGTACCTTTATATTTCTAAAAATCAATGATCGTCCTTAAATTAACTTTTCTTATTAATTTAGTCATGGTGCTCTTTTACTTCTAAAACATTAAATCTTATTTGATTAGAGACAGACTTCAAAAAATAAAAATAAACTGTGATCAAATAGCAGGAACAAACATTAGTAACTAAAATTTCTTCAATCTAAACTGGAGATGATTTCTGTATCTCTGTCTTTTACATTTGTCTCCATTAGGGGAAAAATATGTACCTCATAATTAACTTGGCTGGAATGAATCAGACTGCATTTGTAAAAGTCTCAGAAGACCAATGAGCTGTGCTAAACAGTACCACTATCCACCTGAGCAGAAATTACTATCCTTAAGTTTCTATACATAACTAACACAACAAAAATTTTAACAAAAGAAGAACTACTAGAAACAAATTAGAGATTCATGTTTTTAAGTCAGTAATTTGCCTTTAGTCAGTAATTTGCCTCATACATTATGATTTTCCCTGTGGAAACCCAATTATTATCCTGAAAACAAGACCACTTTACAAAGCAAATGCATTGTGACAAAAGAAAGAAAAGGCAGATTGATACATTATTAAAATAACTCACACGCCATACCCTGAGGAGTAAGGAAGCCATGGCAGAGCAGGCCCCCTTCTCCTCAATGGACAGCACAGCTGTGGGGAAGACACTGCAGCTAGCAGAAGCGTGTCACACTTCCTCAGGGAGGAAGCAAGTTACAGACAGCTCTACAGAGGGCACCCATAAACTCACGGCCACGCTCATTACCCAACGTCCAGGCCTCCCACAGGCTGACTGCAACCCAACTTTCCCACCATTCCCACACAGGCCCCAGGAACCGTCAGGCCTCTGAGGCTCTGCCAATGCCCTTCCCTCCACCCAAATATCCTTTCCCTCCTCTCTCCGGACCTCAATCCTGCCCAGCTCTAAATGAGCACTGCAAGGCCTATTTCCCTAAGAATGCCTCTCTCAAAACCAAAATTACTTCCTCGAGAATGATCTGCCTCTTACTCATCCGTCATTATCTTGGATTAAATACATCAGGTAAGATGCCTTATCTGACCAACACAACTATTTTAGAAATAAGAGTCATGTTTTAGACCATCTATGACATGACATGACAACCATTCAGCTCACGAAAACCATTCAATAAATACTCTAATTGAATTGCCCAAAGAGTTGACCTAAAATAACCTAAATGCCAAGCATTCCAAGAACCGTCCTGAACCAAATTCACTTCTCATTCGAATGCCAATGTCACAGAAAGGGATGTTGTATTGTCCTTAAATGTACTTGCCTTTATCCAAAACTAGAATCTCTGATGAATCTATGGGACACACATGTAAAATATTCTGCAAAGGAAAAAAGCTTTATTTAGTGTACTGTGCTTAATATTCAGCCAGACCTGCATTTTTCTCTAAACCTTATACAATTACTGAGAATGCAAGAAGCATTAGAAGAGAGACTAAGTCTATTCAGAAGAATACTGGAAGCGAAGGTCATCAATCATTTTCTACTTTCAATAATCTCTTACATAAAGAGGTAGATTCTCTTAAATTCCAGAATGAATGGAATTCAATACAGCAAAGTAAAATGCTTTAAATATATAAAATAAATATCTTGGTGGACCTTCCACCACCTGTTTAATTAACTTAAATTATAAAAAACACCCTAAATTTAAGAAAAGTTTTATCAACAGCTAAAATTGAGATTTTTTTTCCATCTATTACTTTGATTTTCCTGACCCAGTTTTGAAAATAGTCAGCATTCTGGATCAATAATTCCAAATTATTTCTTGAAGACAGTGAGATTCCTCCCAAGTCATCTAACATGCTCACTAATCAATAAAGATAAGAACAAACAAGAAAGCCATATTTATGAAGCAAGCAAATTATATTAAAAGACTGACTTTGAGAAAAGGTTGCTGCTTGCCAAGAAAATTTTATTATTATAAAACTTTTTCTGTCATTTGTATTACTTCATTTTCCCTTTCAGATTATCTGTGTAGCCTTGTAAACACATCATAATCCAAAGCAGTAGAGCTTTACCAATAAAATGTAAATCAACACAATAGAGCCAACTGCATAATTAAAACAAAAGTATACCGGGCTTCCCTGGTGGCACAGTGGTTGAGAGTCTGCCTGCCGATGCAGGGGCCCTGGGTTCGTGCCTCGGTTCGGGAAGATACCACATGCAGCGGAGGGGCTAGGCCCGTGAGCCATGGCCACTGGGCCGGCGGGTCGGGAGCCTGTGCTCCGTAACGGGGGAGGCCACAACAGTGAGAGGCCCACGTACTGAAAAAAAAAAAAAAACATACCACCATCAACCCAAGCAGATTACAAAATAGCAAGAAGATTTTAAAATAATAGTCTACAAGCCTGCTTTTTTAAATATATAACTAAATGCATTGAATATCTTATATAAAAAGCCAAAAGATAGAGTTGAAACCGAATATCAAAAGTAAACATCTCCTTCCCCAAAACCCTAACTCCACTCCAGTCATGAGGAGAACATCACACAAAGCCAAGTTGAAGGACAGTCTATGAAATATGTGAACCAGGACTCTTCAAAATTGTCATTAAGAAAAGGAAAGTCTGGGACTTTCCTGGTGGTGCACTAGTTAAGAATCCATCTGCCAATGCAGGGGACACCGGTTCCAGCCCTGGTCCGGGAAGATCCCACATGCCGCAGAGCAAGTAAGCCCGTACATCACAACTACTGAGCCTGCGCTCTAGAGCCCGCCAGCCACAACAACTGAGGCCACACGCTGCAACTAATGAAGCCCGCGCACTCTAGGGCCTGTGTGCCGCAAATACTGAGCCCAGGTGCTGCAATTACTGAAGCCCGCACTCTTAGAGCCCACGCTCCGCAACAAGAGAAGCCACCACAATGAGAAGTCCGCGCACCACAATAAAGAGTAGCCCCCACTTGCCACAACTAGAGAAAGCCTGCGCGCAGCAACAAAGACTCAACTCAGCCAAATATAAACAATAATAACAAAACAAATAAAGGCATCATCACATAAACACAAATGAGGAAATATTTTTTTTAAAAAAAGAATAACGGGCGGGGCAGTGGTTAAGAATCCGCCTGCCAGTGCAGGGGACACGGATTTGAGCCCTGGTCCTGGAAGATCCCACATGCTGCAGTGCAACTAAGCCCGTGAGCCACAACTACTGAGCCTGCGCTTCTGGAGCCTGTGCTCCGCAACAAGAGGCGCCACGGCACTGAGAGGCCCACGAACCACGATGAGGAGTGGCCCCTGCTCGCCGCAACTAGAGAAGGCCCTCGCACAGAAACGAAGACCCAACACAGCCAAAAATAAATAAAATATAAATAAAAATAAATACATTTAAAAGGAAAACCTATACATTTCCCTTTCTGCAAATGTAGGTTTTCGAGGCAAGAGTAGAGCCTCAGAAAGAGTGTCTGCAAACAGAAAAATCACTAGTTCACTAAGGACAAATTGTAGGATACTTTTGGAGAATCCCATCACAGCTAGATAATTGGTCCAGGACCAAAAGTAACTACTGGAAGAAAAATGAAATCAACAGTGTACCACAGAGGTGGGAGGCACACTGGCCTGGACTAAGACATGTTCAGTCATAGATAATAAGGGTGGTGATTTTTAAGCATCATTCTCGACCCACTGTGGACTTCCTTCTGCAGCAGTATAAGGATACCACCAGATCATCTTGAAATCAAGTCATGAAATGTACCTTTATATTTCTAAAAATCAATGATCGTCCTTAAATTAACTTTTCTTATTAATTTAGTCATGGTGCTCTTTTACTTCTAAAACATTAAATCTTATTTGATTAGAGACAGACTTCAAAAAATAAAAATAAACTGTGATCAAATAGCAGGAACAAACAGTAGTAACTAAAATTTCTTCAATCTAAACTGGAGATGATTTCTGTATCTCTGTCTTTTACATTTGTCTCCATTAGGGGAAAAAATATGTACCTCATAATTAACTTGGCTGGAATGAATCAGACTGCATTTGTAAAAGTCTCAGAAGACCAATGAGCTGTGCTAAACAGTACCACTATCCACCTGAGCAGAAATTACTATCCTTAAGTTTCTATACATAACTAACACAACAAAAATTTAAACAAAAGAAGAACTACTAGAAACAAATTAGAGATTCATGTTTTTAAGTCAGTAATTTGCCTTTAGTCAGTAATTTGCCTCATACATTATGATTTTCCCTGTGGAAACCCAATTATTATCCTGAAAACAAGACCACTTTAGAAAGCAAATGCATTGTGACAAAAGAAAGAAAAGGCAGATTGATACATTATTAAAATAACTCACACGCCATACCCTGAGGAGTAAGGAAGCCATGGCAGAGCAGGCCCCCTTCTCCTCAATGGACAGCACAGCTGTGGGGAAGACACTGCAGCTAGCAGAAGCGTGTCACACTTCCTCAGGGAGGAAGCAAGTTACAGACAACTCTACAGAGGGCACCCATAAACTCACGGCCACGCTCATTACCCAACGTCCAGGCCACCCACAGGCTGACTGCAGCCCAACTTTCCCACCATTCCCACACAGGCCCCAGGAACCGTCAGGCCTCTGAGGCTCTGCCAATGCCCTTCCCTCCACCCAAATATCCTTTCCCTCCTCTCTCCGGACCTCAATCCTGCCCAGCTCTAAATGAGCACTGCAAGGCCTATTTCCCTAAGAATGCCTCTCTCAAAACCAAAATTACTTCCTCGAGAATGATCTGCCTCTTACTCATCCATCATTATCTTGGATTAAATACATCAGGTAAGATGCCTTATCTGACCAACACAACTATTTTAGAAATAAGAGTCATGTTTTAGACCATCTATGACATGACATGACAACCATTCAGCTCACGAAAACCATTCAATAAATACTCTAATTGAATTGCCCAAAGAGTTGACCTAAAATAACCTAAATGCCAAGCATTCCAAGAACCGTCCTGAACCAAATTCACTTCTCATTCGAATGCCAATGTCACAGACAGGGATGTTGTATTGTCCTTAAATGTACTTGCCTTTATCCAAAACTAGAATCTCTGATGAATCTATGGGACACACATGTAAAATATTCTGCAAAGGAAAAAAGCTTTATTTAGTGTACTGTGCTTAATATTCAGCCAGACCTGCATTTTTCTCTAAACCTTATACAATTACTTAGTCTGCAAGAAGCATTAGAAGAGAGACAATGTCTATTGAGAAAAATACGGGAAGCGAAGGTCATCAATCATTTTCTACTTTCAATAATCTCTTTCATAAAGAGGTAAATGCTCCTAAATTCCAGAATGAATGGAATTCAATACAGCAAAGTAAAATGCTTTAAATACATAAAACAAATATCTTGGTGGACCTTCCACCATCTGTTTTAGTAACTTAAATTATAAAAAACACCCTAAATTTAAGAAAAGTTATATCAACAGCTAAAATTGAGATATTTTTCCATCTATTACTTTGATTTTCCTGACCCATTTTTGAGAATTGTCAGCATTCTGGATCAATAATGCCAAATTATTTCTTGAAGACAGTGAGATTCCTCCCAAGTCATCTAACATGCTCACTAATCAATAAAGATAAGAACAAACAAGAAAGCCATATTTATGAAGCAAGCAAATTATATTAAAAGACTGACTTTGAGAAAAGGTTGCTGCTTGCCAAGAAAATTTTATTATTATAAAACTTTTTCTGTCATTTGTATTACTTCATTTTCCCTTTCAGATTATCTGTGTAGCCTTGTAAACACATCATAATCCAAAGCAGTTGAGCTTTACCAATAAAATGTAAATCAACACAATAGAGCCAACTGCATAATTAAAACAAAAGTATACCGGGCTTCCCTGGTGGCACAGTGGTTGAGAGTCTGCCTGCCGATGCAGGGGCCCTGGGTTCGTGCCTCGGTTCGGGAAGATACCACATGCAGCGGAGGGGCTAGGCCCGTGAGCCATGGCCACTGAGCCGGCGGGTCGGGAGCCTGTGCTCCGTAACGGGGGAGGCCACAACAGTGAGAGGCCCACGTACTGAAAAAAAAAAAAAACATACCACCATCAACCCAAGCAGATTACAAAATAGCAAGCAGATTTTAAAATAATAGTCTACAAGCCTGCTTTTTTAAATATATAACTAAATGCATTGAATATCTTATATAAAAAGCCAAAAGATAGAGTTGAAACCGAATATCAAAAGTAAACATCTCCTTCCCCAAAACCCTAACTCCACTCCAGTCATGAGGAGAACATCACACAAAGCCAAGTTGAAGGACAGTCTATGAAATATGTGAACCAGGACTCTTCAAAATTGTCATTAAGAAAAGGAAAGTCTGGGACTTTCCTGGTGGTGCACTAGTTAAGAATCCATCTGCCAATGCAGGGGACACCGGTTCCAGCCCTGGTCCGGGAAGATCCCACATGCCGCAGAGCAAGTAAGCCCGTACATCACAACTACTGAGCCTGCGCTCTAGAGCCCGCCAGCCACAACAACTGAGGCCACACGCTGCAACTAATGAAGCCCGCGCACTCTAGGGCCTGTGTGCCGCAAATACTGAGCCCAGGTGCTGCAATTACTGAAGCCCGCACTCTTAGAGCCCACGCTCCGCAACAAGAGAAGCCACCACAATGAGAAGTCCGCGCACCACAATAAAGAGTAGCCCCCACTTGCCACAACTAGAGAAAGCCTGCGCGCAGCAACAAAGACTCAACTCAGCCAAATATAAACAATAATAACAAAATAAATAAAGGCATCATCACATAAACACAAATGAGGAAATATTTTTTTTAAAAAAAGAATAACGGGCGGGGCAGTGGTTAAGAATCCGCCTGCCAGTGCAGGGGACACGGATTTGAGCCCTGGTCCTGGAAGATCCCACATGCTGCAGTGCAACTAAGCCCGTGAGCCACAACTACTGAGCCTGCGCTTCTGGAGCCTGTGCTCCGCAACAAGAGGCGCCACGGCAGTGAGAGGCCCACGAACCACGATGAGGAGTGGCCCCTGCTCGCCGCAACTAGAGAAGGCCCTCGCACAGAAACGAAGACCCAACACAGCCAAAAATAAATAAAATATAAATAAAAATAAATACATTTAAAAGGAAAACCTATACATTTCCCTTTCTGCAAATGTAGGTTTTCGAGGCAAGAGTAGAGCCTCAGAAAGAGTGTCTGCAAACAGAAAAATCACTAGTTCACTAAGGACAAATTGTAGGATACTTTTGGAGAATCCCATCACAGCTAGATAATTGGTCCAGGACCAAAAGTAACTACTGGAAGAAAAATGAAATCAACAGTGTACCACAGAGGTGGGAGGCACACTGGCCTGGACTAAGACATGTTCAGTCATAGATAATAAGGGTGGTGATTTTTAAGCATCATTCTCGACCCACTGTGGACTTCCTTCTGCAGCAGTATAAGGATACCACCAGATCATCTTGAAATCAAGTCATGAAATGTACCTTTATATTTCTAAAAATCAATGATCGTCCTTAAATTAACTTTTCTTATTAATTTAGTCATGGTGCTCTTTTACTTCTAAAACATTAAATCTTATTTGATTAGAGACAGACTTCAAAAAATAAAAATAAACTGTGATCAAATAGCAGGAACAAACAGTAGTAACTAAAATTTCTTCAATCTAAACTGGAGATGATTTCTGTATCTCTGTCTTTTACATTTGTCTCCATTAGGGGAAAAAATATGTACCTCATAATTAACTTGGCTGGAATGAATCAGACTGCATTTGTAAAAGTCTCAGAAGACCAATGAGCTGTGCTAAACAGTACCACTATCCACCTGAGCAGAAATTACTATCCTTAAGTTTCTATACATAACTAACACAACAAAAATTTAAACAAAAGAAGAACTACTAGAAACAAATTAGAGATTCATGTTTTTAAGTCAGTAATTTGCCTTTAGTCAGTAATTTGCCTCATACATTATGATTTTCCCTGTGGAAACCCAATTATTATCCTGAAAACAAGACCACTTTACAAAGCAAATGCATTGTGACAAAAGAAAGAAAAGGCAGATTGATACATTATTAAAAGAACTCACACGCCATACCCTGAGGAGTAAGGAAGCCATGGCAGAGCAGGCCCCCTTCTCCTCAATGGACAGCACAGCTGTGGGGAAGACACTGCAGCTAGCAGAAGCGTGTCACACTTCCTCAGGGAGGAAGCAAGTTACAGACAACTCTACAGAGGGCACCCATAAACTCACGGCCACGCTCATTACCCAACGTCCAGGCCACCCACAGGCTGACTGCAGCCCAACTTTCCCACCATTCCCACACAGGCCCCAGGAACCGTCAGGCCTCTGAGGCTCTGCCAATGCCCTTCCCTCCACCCAAATATCCTTTCCCTCCTCTCTCCGGACCTCAATCCTGCCCAGCTCTAAATGAGCACTGCAAGGCCTATTTCCCTAAGAATGCCTCTCTCAAAACCAAAATTACTTCCTCGAGAATGATCTGCCTCTTACTCATCCATCATTATCTTGGATTAAATACATCAGGTAAGATGCCTTATCTGACCAACACAACTATTTTAGAAATAAGAGTCATGTTTTAGACCATCTATGACATGACATGACAACCATTCAGCTCACGAAAACCATTCAATAAATACTCTAATTGAATTGCCCAAAGAGTTGACCTAAAATAACCTAAATGCCAAGCATTCCAAGAACCGTCCTGAACCAAATTCACTTCTCATTCGAATGCCAATGTCACAGACAGGGATGTTGTATTGTCCTTAAATGTACTTGCCTTTATCCAAAACTAGAATCTCTGATGAATCTATGGGACACACATGTAAAATATTCTGCAAAGGAAAAAAGCTTTATTTAGTGTACTGTGCTTAATATTCAGCCAGACCTGCATTTTTCTCTAAACCTTATACAATTACTTAGTCTGCAAGAAGCATTAGAAGAGAGACAATGTCTATTGAGAAAAATACGGGAAGCGAAGGTCATCAATCATTTTCTACTTTCAATAATCTCTTTCATAAAGAGGTAAATGCTCCTAAATTCCAGAATGAATGGAATTCAATACAGCAAAGTAAAATGCTTTAAATACATAAAACAAATATCTTGGTGGACCTTCCACCATCTGTTTTAGTAACTTAAATTATAAAAAACACCCTAAATTTAAGAAAAGTTATATCAACAGCTAAAATTGAGATATTTTTCCATCTATTACTTTGATTTTCCTGACCCATTTTTGAGAATTGTCAGCATTCTGGATCAATAATGCCAAATTATTTCTTGAAGACAGTGAGATTCCTCCCAAGTCATCTAACATGCTCACTAATCAATAAAGATAAGAACAAACAAGAAAGCCATATTTATGAAGCAAGCAAATTATATTAAAAGACTGACTTTGAGAAAAGGTTGCTGCTTGCCAAGAAAATTTTATTATTATAAAACTTTTTCTGTCATTTGTATTACTTCATTTTCCCTTTCAGATTATCTGTGTAGCCTTGTAAACACATCATAATCCAAAGCAGTTGAGCTTTACCAATAAAATGTAAATCAACACAATAGAGCCAACTGCATAATTAAAACAAAAGTATACCGGGCTTCCCTGGTGGCACAGTGGTTGAGAGTCTGCCTGCCGATGCAGGGGCCCTGGGTTCGTGCCTCGGTTCGGGAAGATACCACATGCAGCGGAGGGGCTAGGCCCGTGAGCCATGGCCACTGAGCCGGCGGGTCGGGAGCCTGTGCTCCGTAACGGGGGAGGCCACAACAGTGAGAGGCCCACGTACTGAAAAAAAAAAAAAACATACCACCATCAACCCAAGCAGATTACAAAATAGCAAGCAGATTTTAAAATAATAGTCTACAAGCCTGCTTTTTTAAATATATAACTAAATGCATTGAATATCTTATATAAAAAGCCAAAAGATAGAGTTGAAACCGAATATCAAAAGTAAACATCTCCTTCCCCAAAACCCTAACTCCACTCCAGTCATGAGGAGAACATCACACAAAGCCAAGTTGAAGGACAGTCTATGAAATATGTGAACCAGGACTCTTCAAAATTGTCATTAAGAAAAGGAAAGTCTGGGACTTTCCTGGTGGTGCACTAGTTAAGAATCCATCTGCCAATGCAGGGGACACCGGTTCCAGCCCTGGTCCGGGAAGATCCCACATGCCGCAGAGCAAGTAAGCCCGTACATCACAACTACTGAGCCTGCGCTCTAGAGCCCGCCAGCCACAACAACTGAGGCCACACGCTGCAACTAATGAAGCCCGCGCACTCTAGGGCCTGTGTGCCGCAAATACTGAGCCCAGGTGCTGCAATTACTGAAGCCCGCACTCTTAGAGCCCACGCTCCGCAACAAGAGAAGCCACCACAATGAGAAGTCCGCGCACCACAATAAAGAGTAGCCCCCACTTGCCACAACTAGAGAAAGCCTGCGCGCAGCAACAAAGACTCAACTCAGCCAAATATAAACAATAATAAAAAAATAAATAAAGGCATCATCACATAAACACAAATGAGGAAATATTTTTTTTAAAAAAAGAATAACGGGCGGGGCAGTGGTTAAGAATCCGCCTGCCAGTGCAGGGGACACGGATTTGAGCCCTGGTCCTGGAAGATCCCACATGCTGCAGTGCAACTAAGCCCGTGAGCCACAACTACTGAGCCTGAGCTTCTGGAGCCTGTGCTCCGCAACAAGAGGCGCCACGGCACTGAGAGGCCCACGAACCACGATGAGGAGTGGCCCCTGCTCGCCGCAACTAGAGAAGGCCCTCGCACAGAAACGAAGACCCAACACAGCCAAAAATAAATAAAATATAAATAAAAATAAATACATTTAAAAGGAAAACCTATACATTTCCCTTTCTGCAAATGTAGGTTTTCGAGGCAAGAGTAGAGCCTCAGAAAGAGTGTCTGCAAACAGAAAAATCACTAGTTCACTAAGGACAAATTGTAGGATACTTTTGGAGAATCCCATCACAGCTAGATAATTGGTCCAGGACCAAAAGTAACTACTGGAAGAAAAATGAAATCAACAGTGTACCACAGAGGTGGGAGGCACACTGGCCTGGACTAAGACATGTTCAGTCATAGATAATAAGGGTGGTGATTTTTAAGCATCATTCTCGACCCACTGTGGACTTCCTTCTGCAGCAGTATAAGGATACCACCAGATCATCTTGAAATCAAGTCATGAAATGTACCTTTATATTTCTAAAAATCAATGATTGTCCTTAAATTAACTTTTCTTATTAATTTAGTCATGGTGCTCTTTTACTTCTAAAACATTAAATCTTATTTGATTAGAGACAGACTTCAAAAAATAAAAATAAACTGTGATCAAATAGCAGGAACAAACAGTAGTAACTAAAATTTCTTCAATCTAAACTGGAGATGATTTCTGTATCTCTGTCTTTTACATTTGTCTCCATTAGGGGAAAAAATATGTACCTCATAATTAACTTGGCTGGAATGAATCAGACTGCATTTGTAAAAGTCTCAGAAGACCAATGAGCTGTGCTAAACAGTACCACTATCCACCTGAGCAGAAATTACTATCCTTAAGTTTCTATACATAACTAACACAACAAAAATTTAAACAAAAGAAGAACTACTAGAAACAAATTAGAGATTCATGTTTTTAAGTCAGTAATTTGCCTTTAGTCAGTAATTTGCCTCATACATTATGATTTTCCCTGTGGAAACCCAATTATTATCCTGAAAACAAGACCACTTTACAAAGCAAATGCATTGTGACAAAAGAAAGAAAAGGCAGATTGATACATTATTAAAAGAACTCACACGCCATACCCTGAGGAGTAAGGAAGCCATGGCAGAGCAGGCCCCCTTCTCCTCAATGGACAGCACAGCTGTGGGGAAGACACTGCAGCTAGCAGAAGCGTGTCACACTTCCTCAGGGAGGAAGCAAGTTACAGACAACTCTACAGAGGGCACCCATAAACTCACGGCCACGCTCATTACCCAACGTCCAGGCCACCCAGAGGCTGACTGCAGCCCAACTTTCCCACCATTCCCACACAGGCCCCAGGAACCGTCAGGCCTCTGAGGCTCTGCCAATGCCCTTCCCTCCACCCAAATATCCTTTCCCTCCTCTCTCCGGACCTCAATCCTGCCCAGCTCTAAATGAGCACTGCAAGGCCTATTTCCCTAAGAATGCCTCTCTCAAAACCAAAATTACTTCCTCGAGAATGATCTGCCTCTTACTCATCCATCATTATCTTGGATTAAATACATCATGTAAGATGCCTTATCTGACCAACACAACTATTTTAGAAATAAGAGTCATGTTTTAGACCATCTATGACATGACATGACAACCATTCAGCTCACGAAAACCATTCAATAAATACTCTAATTGAATTGCCCAAAGAGTTGACCTAAAATAACCTAAATGCCAAGCATTCCAAGAACCGTCCTGAACCAAATTCACTTCTCATTCGAATGCCAATGTCACAGACAGGGATGTTGTATTGTCCTTAAATGTACTTGCCTTTATCCAAAACTAGAATCTCTGATGAATCTATGGGACACACATGTAAAATATTCTGCAAAGGAAAAAAGCTTTATTTAGTGTACTGTGCTTAATATTCAGCCAGACCTGCATTTTTCTCTAAACCTTATACAATTACTTAGTCTGCAAGAAGCATTAGAAGAGAGACAATGTCTATTGAGAAAAATACGGGAAGCGAAGGTCATCAATCATTTTCTACTTTCAATAATCTCTTTCATAAAGAGGTAAATGCTCCTAAATTCCAGAATGAATGGAATTCAATACAGCAAAGTAAAATGCTTTAAATACATAAAACAAATATCTTGGTGGACCTTCCACCATCTGTTTTAGTAACTTAAATTATAAAAAACACCCTAAATTTAAGAAAAGTTATATCAACAGCTAAAATTGAGATATTTTTCCATCTATTACTTTGATTTTCCTGACCCATTTTTGAGAATTGTCAGCATTCTGGATCAATAATGCCAAATTATTTCTTGAAGACAGTGAGATTCCTCCCAAGTCATCTAACATGCTCACTAATCAATAAAGATAAGAACAAACAAGAAAGCCATATTTATGAAGCAAGCAAATTATATTAAAAGACTGACTTTGAGAAAAGGTTGCTGCTTGCCAAGAAAATTTTATTATTATAAAACTTTTTCTGTCATTTGTATTACTTCATTTTCCCTTTCAGATTATCTGTGTAGCCTTGTAAACACATCATAATCCAAAGCAGTTGAGCTTTACCAATAAAATGTAAATCAACACAATAGAGCCAACTGCATAATTAAAACAAAAGTATACCGGGCTTCCCTGGTGGCACAGTGGTTGAGAGTCTGCCTGCCGATGCAGGGGCCCTGGGTTCGTGCCTCGGTTCGGGAAGATACCACATGCAGCGGAGGGGCTAGGCCCGTGAGCCATGGCCACTGAGCCGGCGGGTCGGGAGCCTGTGCTCCGTAACGGGGGAGGCCACAACAGTGAGAGGCCCACGTACTGAAAAAAAAAAAAAACATACCACCATCAACCCAAGCAGATTACAAAATAGCAAGCAGATTTTAAAATAATAGTCTACAAGCCTGCTTTTTTAAATATATAACTAAATGCATTGAATATCTTATATAAAAAGCCAAAAGATAGAGTTGAAACCGAATATCAAAAGTAAACATCTCCTTCCCCAAAACCCTAACTCCACTCCAGTCATGAGGAGAACATCACACAAAGCCAAGTTGAAGGACAGTCTATGAAATATGTGAACCAGGACTCTTCAATATTGTCATTAAGAAAAGGAAAGTCTGGGACTTTCCTGGTGGTGCACTAGTTAAGAATCCATCTGCCAATGCAGGGGACACCGGTTCCAGCCCTGGTCCGGGAAGATCCCACATGCCGCAGAGCAAGTAAGCCCGTACATCACAACTACTGAGCCTGCGCTCTAGAGCCCGCCAGCCACAACAACTGAGGCCACACGCTGCAACTAATGAAGCCCGCGCACTCTAGGGCCTGTGTGCCGCAAATACTGAGCCCAGGTGCTGCAATTACTGAAGCCCGCACTCTTAGAGCCCACGCTCCGCAACAAGAGAAGCCACCACAATGAGAAGTCCGCGCACCACAATAAAGAGTAGCCCCCACTTGCCACAACTAGAGAAAGCCTGCGCGCAGCAACAAAGACTCAACTCAGCCAAATATAAACAATAATAAAAAAATAAATAAAGGCATCATCACATAAACACAAATGAGGAAATATTTTTTTTAAAAAAAGAATAACGGGCGGGGCAGTGGTTAAGAATCCGCCTGCCAGTGCAGGGGACACGGATTTGAGCCCTGGTCCTGGAAGATCCCACATGCTGCAGTGCAACTAAGCCCGTGAGCCACAACTACTGAGCCTGCGCTTCTGGAGCCTGTGCTCCGCAACAAGAGGCGCCACGGCACTGAGAGGCCCACGAACCACGATGAGGAGTGGCCCCTGCTCGCCGCAACTAGAGAAGGCCCTCGCACAGAAACGAAGACCCAACACAGCCAAAAATAAATAAAATATAAATAAAAATAAATACATTTAAAAGGAAAACCTATACATTTCCCTTTCTGCAAATGTAGGTTTTCGAGGCAAGAGTAGAGCCTCAGAAAGAGTGTCTGCAAACAGAAAAATCACTAGTTCACTAAGGACAAATTGTAGGATACTTTTGGAGAATCCCATCACAGCTAGATAATTGGTCCAGGACCAAAAGTAACTACTGGAAGAAAAATGAAATCAACAGTGTACCACAGAGGTGGGAGGCACACTGGCCTGGACTAAGACATGTTCAGTCATAGATAATAAGGGTGGTGATTTTTAAGCATCATTCTCGACCCACTGTGGACTTCCTTCTGCAGCAGTATAAGGATACCACCAGATCATCTTGAAATCAAGTCATGAAATGTACCTTTATATTTCTAAAAATCAATGATCGTCCTTAAATTAACTTTTCTTATTAATTTAGTCATGGTGCTCTTTTACTTCTAAAACATTAAATCTTATTTGATTAGAGACAGACTTCAAAAAATAAAAATAAACTGTGATCAAATAGCAGGAACAAACAGTAGTAACTAAAATTTCTTCAATCTAAACTGGAGATGATTTCTGTATCTCTGTCTTTTACATTTGTCTCCATTAGGGGAAAAAATATGTACCTCATAATTAACTTGGCTGGAATGAATCAGACTGCATTTGTAAAAGTCTCAGAAGACCAATGAGCTGTGCTAAACAGTACCACTATCCACCTGAGCAGAAATTACTATCCTTAAGTTTCTATACATAACTAACACAACAAAAATTTAAACAAAAGAAGAACTACTAGAAACAAATTAGAGATTCATGTTTTTAAGTCAGTAATTTGCCTTTAGTCAGTAATTTGCCTCATACATTATGATTTTCCCTGTGGAAACCCAATTATTATCCTGAAAACAAGACCACTTTAGAAAGCAAATGCATTGTGACAAAAGAAAGAAAAGGCAGATTGATACATTATTAAAATAACTCACACGCCATACCCTGAGGAGTAAGGAAGCCATGGCAGAGCAGGCCCCCTTCTCCTCAATGGACAGCACAGCTGTGGGGAAGACACTGCAGCTAGCAGAAGCGTGTCACACTTCCTCAGGGAGGAAGCAAGTTACAGACAACTCTACAGAGGGCACCCATAAACTCACGGCCACGCTCATTACCCAACGTCCAGGCCACCCAGAGGCTGACTGCAGCCCAACTTTCCCACCATCCCCACACAGGCCCCAGGAACCATCAGGCCTCTGAGGCTCTGCCAATGCCCTTCCCTCCACCCAAATATCCTTTCCCTCCTCTCTCCGGACCTCAATCCTGCCCAGCTCTAAATGAGCACTGCAAGGCCTATTTCCATAAGAATGCCTCTCTCAAAACCAAAATTACTTCCTCGAGAATGATCTGCCTCTTACTCATCCATCATTATCTTGGATTAAATACATCAGGTAAGATGCCTTATCTGACCAACACAACTATTTTAGAAATAAGAGTCATGTTTTAGACCATCTATGACATGACATGACAACCATTCAGCTCACGAAAACCATTCAATAAATACTCTAATTGAATTGCCCAAAGAGTTGACCTAAAATAACCTAAATGCCAAGCATTCCAAGAACCGTCCTGAACCAAATTCACTTCTCATTCGAATGCCAATGTCACAGACAGGGATGTTGTATTGTCCTTAAATGTACTTGCCTTTATCCAAAACTAGAATCTCTGATGAATCTATGGGACACACATGTAAAATATTCTGCAAAGGAAAAAAGCTTTATTTAGTGTACTGTGCTTAATATTCAGCCAGACCTGCATTTTTCTCTAAACCTTATACAATTACTTAGTCTGCAAGGAGCATTAGAAGAGAGACAATGTCTATTGAGAAAAATACGGGAAGCGAAGGTCATCAATCATTTTCTACTTTCAATAATCTCTTTCATAAAGAGGTAAATGCTCCTAAATTCCAGAATGAATGGAATTCAATACAGCAAAGTAAAATGCTTTAAATACATAAAACAAATATCTTGGTGGACCTTCCACCATCTGTTTTAGTAACTTAAATTATAAAAAACACCCTAAATTTAAGAAAAGTTATATCAACAGCTAAAATTGAGATATTTTTCCATCTATTACTTTGATTTTCCTGACCCATTTTTGAGAATTGTCAGCATTCTGGATCAATAATGCCAAATTATTTCTTGAAGACAGTGAGATTCCTCCCAAGTCATCTAACATGCTCACTAATCAATAAAGATAAGAACAAACAAGAAAGCCATATTTATGAAGCAAGCAAATTATATTAATAGACTGACTTTGAGAAAAGGTTGCTGCTTGCCAAGAAAATTTTATTATTATAAAACTTTTTCTGTCATTTGTATTACTTCATTTTCCCTTTCAGATTATCTGTGTAGCCTTGTAAACACATCATAATCCAAAGCAGTTGAGCTTTACCAATAAAATGTAAATCAACACAATAGAGCCAACTGCATAATTAAAACAAAAGTATACCGGGCTTCCCTGGTGGCACAGTGGTTGAGAGTCTGCCTGCCGATGCAGGGGCCCTGGGTTCGTGCCTCGGTTCGGGAAGATACCACATGCAGCGGAGGGGCTAGGCCCGTGAGCCATGGCCACTGAGCCGGCGGGTCGGGAGCCTGTGCTCCGTAACGGGGGAGGCCACAACAGTGAGAGGCCCACGTACTGAAAAAAAAAAAAAAACATACCACCATCAACCCAAGCAGATTACAAAATAGCAAGCAGATTTTAAAATAATAGTCTACAAGCCTGCTTTTTTAAATATATAACTAAATGCATTGAATATCTTATATAAAAAGCCAAAAGATAGAGTTGAAACCGAATATCAAAAGTAAACATCTCCTTCCCCAAAACCCTAACTCCACTCCAGTCATGAGGAGAACATCACACAAAGCCAAGTTGAAGGACAGTCTATGAAATATGTGAACCAGGACTCTTCAAAATTGTCATTAAGAAAAGGAAAGTCTGGGACTTTCCTGGTGGTGCACTAGTTAAGAATCCATCTGCCAATGCAGGGGACACCGGTTCCAGCCCTGGTCCGGGAAGATCCCACATGCCGCAGAGCAAGTAAGCCCGTACATCACAACTACTGAGCCTGCGCTCTAGAGCCCGCCAGCCACAACAACTGAGGCCACACGCTGCAACTAATGAAGCCCGCGCACTCTAGGGCCTGTGTGCCGCAAATACTGAGCCCAGGTGCTGCAATTACTGAAGCCCGCACTCTTAGAGCCCACGCTCCGCAACAAGAGAAGCCACCACAATGAGAAGTCCGCGCACCACAATAAAGAGTAGCCCCCACTTGCCACAACTAGAGAAAGCCTGCGCGCAGCAACAAAGACTCAACTCAGCCAAATATAAACAATAATAAAAAAATAAATAAAGGCATCATCACATAAACACAAATGAGGAAATATTTTTTTTAAAAAAAGAATAACGGGCGGGGCAGTGGTTAAGAATCCGCCTGCCAGTGCAGGGGACACGGATTTGAGCCCTGGTCCTGGAAGATCCCACATGCTGCAGTGCAACTAAGCCCGTGAGCCACAACTACTGAGCCTGCGCTTCTGGAGCCTGTGCTCCGCAACAAGAGGCGCCACGGCACTGAGAGGCCCACGAACCACGATGAGGAGTGGCCCCTGCTCGCCGCAACTAGAGAAGGCCCTCGCACAGAAACGAAGACCCAACACAGCCAAAAATAAATAAAATATAAATAAAAATAAATACATTTAAAAGGAAAACCTATACATTTCCCTTTCTGCAAATGTAGGTTTTCGAGGCAAGAGTAGAGCCTCAGAAAGAATGTCTGCAAACAGAACAATCACTAGTTCACTAAGTACAAATTGTAGGATACTTTTGGAGAATCCCATCACAGCTAGATAATTGGTCCAGGACCAAAAGTAACTACTGGAAGAAAAATGAAATCAACAGTGTACCACAGAGGTGGGAGGCACACTGGCCTGGACTAAGACATGTTCAGTCATAGATAATAAGGGTGGTGATTTTTAAGCATCATTCTCGACCCACTGTGGACTTCCTTCTGCAGCAGTATAAGGATACCACCAGATCATCTTGAAATCAAGTCATGAAATGTACCTTTATATTTCTAAAAATCAATGATCGTCCTTAAATTAACTTTTCTTATTAATTTAGTCATGGTGCTCTTTTACTTCTAAAACATTAAATCTTATTTGATTAGAGACAGACTTCAAAAAATAAAAATAAACTGTGATCAAATAGCAGGAACAAACAGTAGTAACTAAAATTTCTTCAATCTAAACTGGAGATGATTTCTGTATCTCTGTCTTTTACATTTGTCTCCATTAGGGGAAAAAATATGTACCTCATAATTAACTTGGCTGGAATGAATCAGACTGCATTTGTAAAAGTCTCAGAAGACCAATGAGCTGTGCTAAACAGTACCACTATCCACCTGAGCAGAAATTACTATCCTTAAGTTTCTATACATAACTAACACAACAAAAATTTAAACAAAAGAAGAACTACTAGAAACAAATTAGAGATTCATGTTTTTAAGTCAGTAATTTGCCTTTAGTCAGTAATTTGCCTCATACATTATGATTTTCCCTGTGGAAACCCAATTATTATCCTGAAAACAAGACCACTTTACAAAGCAAATGCATTGTGACAAAAGAAAGAAAAGGCAGATTGATACATTATTAAAAGAACTCACACGCCATACCCTGAGGAGTAAGGAAGCCATGGCAGAGCAGGCCCCCTTCTCCTCAATGGACAGCACAGCTGTGGGGAAGACACTGCAGCTAGCAGAAGCGTGTCACACTTCCTCAGGGAGGAAGCAAGTTACAGACAACTCTACAGAGGGCACCCATAAACTCACGGCCACGCTCATTACCCAACGTCCAGGCCAACCACAGGCTGACTGCAGCCCAACTTTCCCACCATCCCCACACAGGCCCCAGGAACCGTCAGGCCTCTGAGGCTCTGCCAATGCCCTTCCCTCCACCCAAATATCCTTTCCCTCCTCTCTCCGGACCTCAATCCTGCCCAGCTCTAAATGAGCACTGCAAGGCCTATTTCCCTAAGAATGCCTCTCTCAAAACCAAAATTACTTCCTCGAGAATGATCTGCCTCTTACTCATCCATCATTATCTTGGATTAAATACATCAGGTAAGATGCCTTATCTGACCAACACAACTATTTTAGAAATAAGAGTCATGTTTTAGACCATCTATGACATGACATGACAACCATTCAGCTCACGAAAACCATTCAATAAATACTCTAATTGAATTGCCCAAAGAGTTGACCTAAAATAACCTAAATGCCAAGCATTCCAAGAACCGTCCTGAACCAAATTCACTTCTCATTCGAATGCCAATGTCACAGAAAGGGATGTTGTATTGTCCTTAAATGTACTTGCCTTTATCCAAAACTAGAATCTCTGATGAATCTATGGGACACACATGTAAAATATTCTGCAAAGGAAAAAAGCTTTATTTAGTGTACTGTGCTTAATATTCAGCCAGACCTGCATTTTTCTCTAAACCTTATACAATTACTTAGTCTGCAAGAAGCATTAGAAGAGAGACAATGTCTATTGAGAAAAATACGGGAAGCGAAGGTCATCAATCATTTTCTACTTTCAATAATCTCTTTCATAAAGAGGTAAATGCTCCTAAATTCCAGAATGAATGGAATTCAATACAGCAAAGTAAAATGCTTTAAATACATAAAACAAATATCTTGGTGGACCTTCCACCATCTGTTTTAGTAACTTAAATTATAAAAAACACCCTAAATTTAAGAAAAGTTATATCAACAGCTAAAATTGAGATATTTTTCCATCTATTACTTTGATTTTCCTGACCCATTTTTGAGAATTGTCAGCATTCTGGATCAATAATGCCAAATTATTTCTTGAAGACAGTGAGATTCCTCCCAAGTCATCTAACATGCTCACTAATCAATAAAGATAAGAACAAACAAGAAAGCCATATTTATGAAGCA
This sequence comes from Mesoplodon bidens, assembly GCF_964165515.1. Lineage (NCBI taxonomy): Eukaryota > Metazoa > Chordata > Mammalia > Artiodactyla > Ziphiidae > Mesoplodon > Mesoplodon bidens. The sequence goes on along the minus strand of NW_027671795.1, from coordinate 265,145 downwards.
AGCAAATTATATTAAAAGACTGACTTTGAGAAAAGGTTGCTGCTTGCCAAGAAAATTTTATTATTATAAAACTTTTTCTGTCATTTGTATTACTTCATTTTCCCTTTCAGATTATCTGTGTAGCCTTGTAAACACATCATAATCCAAAGCAGTTGAGCTTTACCAATAAAATGTAAATCAACACAATAGAGCCAACTGCATAATTAAAACAAAAGTATACCGGGCTTCCCTGGTGGCACAGTGGTTGAGAGTCTGCCTGCCGATGCAGGGGCCCTGGGTTCGTGCCTCGGTTCGGGAAGATACCACATGCAGCGGAGGGGCTAGGCCCGTGAGCCATGGCCACTGAGCCGGCGGGTCGGGAGCCTGTGCTCCGTAACGGGGGAGGCCACAACAGTGAGAGGCCCACGTACTGAAAAAAAAAAAAAAAAACATACCACCATCAACCCAAGCAGATTACAAAATAGCAAGCAGATTTTAAAATAATAGTCTACAAGCCTGCTTTTTTAAATATATAACTAAATGCATTGAATATCTTATATAAAAAGCCAAAAGATAGAGTTGAAACCGAATATCAAAAGTAAACATCTCCTTCCCCAAAACCCTAACTCCACTCCAGTCATGAGGAGAACATCACACAAAGCCAAGTTGAAGGACAGTCTATGAAATATGTGAACCAGGACTCTTCAAAATTGTCATTAAGAAAAGGAAAGTCTGGGACTTTCCTGGTGGTGCACTAGTTAAGAATCCATCTGCCAATGCAGGGGACACCGGTTCCAGCCCTGGTCCGGGAAGATCCCACATGCCGCAGAGCAAGTAAGCCCGTACATCACAACTACTGAGCCTGCGCTCTAGAGCCCGCCAGCCACAACAACTGAGGCCACACGCTGCAACTAATGAAGCCCGCGCACTCTAGGGCCTGTGTGCCGCAAATACTGAGCCCAGGTGCTGCAATTACTGAAGCCCGCACTCTTAGAGCCCACGCTCCGCAACAAGAGAAGCCACCACAATGAGAAGTCCGCGCACCACAATAAAGAGTAGCCCCCACTTGCCACAACTAGAGAAAGCCTGCGCGCAGCAACAAAGACTCAACTCAGCAAAATATAAACAATAATAAAAAAATAAATAAAGGCATCATCACATAAACACAAATGAGGAAATTTTTTTTTAATAAAAGAATAACGGGCGGGGCAGTGGTTAAGAATCCGCCTGCCAGTGCAGGGGACACGGATTTGAGCCCTGGTCCTGGAAGATCCCACATGCTGCAGTGCAACTAAGCCCGTGAGCCACAACTACTGAGCCTGCGCTTCTGGAGCCTGTGCTCCGCAACAAGAGGCGCCACGGCAGTGAGAGGCCCACGAACCACGATGAGGAGTGGCCCCTGCTCGCCGCAACTAGAGAAGGCCCTCGCACAGAAACGAAGACCCAACACAGCCAAAAATAAATAAAATATAAATAAAAATAAATACATTTAAAAGGAAAACCTATACATTTCCCTTTCCGCAAATGTAGGTTTTCGAGGCAAGAGTAGAGCCTCAGAAAGAGTGTCTGCAAACAGAAAAATCACTAGTTCACTAAGGACAAATTGTAGGATACTTTTGGAGAATCCCATCACAGCTAGATAATTGGTCCAGGACCAAAAGTAACTACTGGAAGAAAAATGAAATCAACAGTGTACCACAGAGGTGGGAGGCACACTGGCCTGGACTAAGACATGTTCAGTCATAGATAATAAGGGTGGTGATTTTTAAGCATCATTCTCGACCCACTGTGGACTTCCTTCTGCAGCAGTATAAGGAGACCACCAGATCATCTTGAAATCAAGTCATGAAATGTACCTTTATATTTCTAAAAATCAATGATCGTCCTTAAATTAACTTTTCTTATTAATTTAGTCATGGTGCTCTTTTACTTCTAAAACATTAAATCTTATTTGATTAGAGACAGACTTCAAAAAATAAAAATAAACTGTGATCAAATAGCAGGAACAAACAGTAGTAACTAAAATTTCTTCAATCTAAACTGGAGATGATTTCTGTATCTCTGTCTTTTACATTTGTCTCCATTAGGGGAAAAAATATGTACCTCATAATTAACTTGGCTGGAATGAATCAGACTGCATTTGTAAAAGTCTCAGAAGACCAATGAGCTGTGCTAAACAGTACCACTATCCACCTGAGCAGAAATTACTATCCTTAAGTTTCTATACATAACTAACACAACAAAAATTTAAACAAAAGAAGAACTACTAGAAACAAATTAGAGATTCATGTTTTTAAGTCAGTAATTTGCCTTTAGTCAGTAATTTGCCTCATACATTATGATTTTCCCTGTGGAAACCCAATTATTATCCTGAAAACAAGACCACTTTAGAAAGCAAATGCATTGTGACAAAAGAAAGAAAAGGCAGATTGATACATTATTAAAATAACTCACACGCCATACCCTGAGGAGTAAGGAAGCCATGGCAGAGCAGGCCCCCTTCTCCTCAATGGACAGCACAGCTGTGGGGAAGACACTGCAGCTAGCAGAAGCGTGTCACACTTCCTCAGGGAGGAAGCAAGTTACAGACAACTCTACAGAGGGCACCCATAAACTCACGGCCACGCTCATTACCCAACGTCCAGGCCACCCACAGGCTGACTGCAGCCCAACTTTCCCACCATTCCCACACAGGCCCCAGGAACCGTCAGGCCTCTGAGGCTCTGCCAATGCCCTTCCCTCCACCCAAATATCCTTTCCCTCCTCTCTCCGGACCTCAATCCTGCCCAGCTCTAAATGAGCACTGCAAGGCCTATTTCCCTAAGAATGCCTCTCTCAAAACCAAAATTACTTCCTCGAGAATGATCTGCCTCTTACTCATCCATCATTATCTTGGATTAAATACATCATGTAAGATGCCTTATCTGACCAACACAACTATTTTAGAAATAAGAGTCATGTTTTAGACCATCTATGACATGACATGACAACCATTCAGCTCACGAAAACCATTCAATAAATACTCTAATTGAATTGCCCAATGAGTTGACCTAAAATAACCTAAATGCCAAGCATTCCAAGAACCGTCCTGAACCAAATTCACTTCTCATTCGAATGCCAATGTCACAGACAGGGATGTTGTATTGTCCTTAAATGTACTTGCCTTTATCCAAAACTAGAATCTCTGATGAATCTATGGGACACACATGTAAAATATTCTGCAAAGGAAAAAAGCTTTATTTAGTGTACTGTGCTTAATATTCAGCCAGACCTGCATTTTTCTCTAAACCTTATACAATTACTTAGTCTGCAAGGAGCATTAGAAGAGAGACAATGTCTATTGAGAAAAATACGGGAAGCGAAGGTCATCAATCATTTTCTACTTTCAATAATCTCTTTCATAAAGAGGTAAATGCTCCTAAATTCCAGAATGAATGGAATTCAATACAGCAAAGTAAAATGCTTTAAATACATAAAACAAATATCTTGGTGGACCTTCCACCATCTGTTTTAGTAACTTAAATTATAAAAAACACCCTAAATTTAAGAAAAGTTATATCAACAGCTAAAATTGAGATATTTTTCCATCTATTACTTTGATTTTCCTGACCCATTTTTGAGAATTGTCAGCATTCTGGATCAATAATGCCAAATTATTTCTTGAAGACAGTGAGATTCCTCCCAAGTCATCTAACATGCTCACTAATCAATAAAGATAAGAACAAACAAGAAAGCCATATTTATGAAGCAAGCAAATTATATTAATAGACTGACTTTGAGAAAAGGTTGCTGCTTGCCAAGAAAATTTTATTATTATAAAACTTTTTCTGTCATTTGTATTACCTCATTTTCCCTTTCAGATTATCTGTGTAGCCTTGTAAACACATCATAATCCAAAGCAGTTGAGCTTTACCAATAAAATGTAAATCAACACAATAGAGCCAACTGCATAATTAAAACAAAAGTATACCGGGCTTCCCTGGTGGCACAGTGGTTGAGAGTCTGCCTGCCGATGCAGGGGCCCTGGGTTCGTGCCTCGGTTCGGGAAGATACCACATGCAGCGGAGGGGCTAGGCCCGTGAGCCATGGCCACTGAGCCGGCGGGTCGGGAGCCTGTGCTCCGTAACGGGGGAGGCCACAACAGTGAGAGGCCCACGTACTGAAAAAAAAAAAAAAACATACCACCATCAACCCAAGCAGATTACAAAATAGCAAGCAGATTTTAAAATAATAGTCTACAAGCCTGCTTTTTTAAATATATAACTAAATGCATTGAATATCTTATATAAAAAGCCAAAAGATAGAGTTGAAACCGAATATCAAAAGTAAACATCTCCTTCCCCAAAACCCTAACTCCACTCCAGTCATGAGGAGAACATCACACAAAGCCAAGTTGAAGGACAGTCTATGAAATATGTGAACCAGGACTCTTCAAAATTGTCATTAAGAAAAGGAAAGTCTGGGACTTTCCTGGTGGTGCACTAGTTAAGAATCCATCTGCCAATGCAGGGGACACCGGTTCCAGCCCTGGTCCGGGAAGATCCCACATGCCGCAGAGCAAGTAAGCCCGTACATCACAACTACTGAGCCTGCGCTCTAGAGCCCGCCAGCCACAACAACTGAGGCCACACGCTGCAACTAATGAAGCCCGCGCACTCTAGGGCCTGTGTGCCGCAAATACTGAGCCCAGGTGCTGCAATTACTGAAGCCCGCACTCTTAGAGCCCACGCTCCGCAACAAGAGAAGCCACCACAATGAGAAGTCCGCGCACCACAATAAAGAGTAGCCCCCACTTGCCACAACTAGAGAAAGCCTGCGCGCAGCAACAAAGACTCAACTCAGCCAAATATAAACAATAATAAAAAAATAAATAAAGGCATCATCACATAAACACAAATGAGGAAATATTTTTTTTAAAAAAAGAATAACGGGCGGGGCAGTGGTTAAGAATCCGCCTGCCAGTGCAGGGGACACGGATTTGAGCCCTGGTCCTGGAAGATCCCACATGCTGCAGTGCAACTAAGCCCGTGAGCCACAACTACTGAGCCTGCGCTTCTGGAGCCTGTGCTCCGCAACAAGAGGCGCCACGGCACTGAGAGGCCCACGAACCACGATGAGGAGTGGCCCCTGCTCGCCGCAACTAGAGAAGGCCCTCGCACAGAAACGAAGACCCAACACAGCCAAAAATAAATAAAATATAAATAAAAATAAATACATTTAAAAGGAAAACCTATACATTTCCCTTTCTGCAAATGTAGGTTTTCGAGGCAAGAGTAGAGCCTCAGAAAGAATGTCTGCAAACAGAACAATCACTAGTTCACTAAGTACAAATTGTAGGATACTTTTGGAGAATCCCATCACAGCTAGATAATTGGTCCAGGACCAAAAGTAACTACTGGAAGAAAAATGAAATCAACAGTGTACCACAGAGGTGGGAGGCACACTGGCCTGGACTAAGACATGTTCAGTCATAGATAATAAGGGTGGTGATTTTTAAGCATCATTCTCGACCCACTGTGGACTTCCTTCTGCAGCAGTATAAGGATACCACCAGATCATCTTGAAATCAAGTCATGAAATGTACCTTTATATTTCTAAAAATCAATGATCGTCCTTAAATTAACTTTTCTTATTAATTTAGTCATGGTGCTCTTTTACTTCTAAAACATTAAATCTTATTTGATTAGAGACAGACTTCAAAAAATAAAAATAAACTGTGATCAAATAGCAGGAACAAACAGTAGTAACTAAAATTTCTTCAATCTAAACTGGAGATGATTTCTGTATCTCTGTCTTTTACATTTGTCTCCATTAGGGGAAAAAATATGTACCTCATAATTAACTTGGCTGGAATGAATCAGACTGCATTTGTAAAAGTCTCAGAAGACCAATGAGCTGTGCTAAACAGTACCACTATCCACCTGAGCAGAAATTACTATCCTTAAGTTTCTATACATAACTAACACAACAAAAATTTAAACAAAAGAAGAACTACTAGAAACAAATTAGAGATTCATGTTTTTAAGTCAGTAATTTGCCTTTAGTCAGTAATTTGCCTCATACATTATGATTTTCCCTGTGGAAACCCAATTATTATCCTGAAAACAAGACCACTTTACAAAGCAAATGCATTGTGACAAAAGAAAGAAAAGGCAGATTGATACATTATTAAAAGAACTCACACGCCATACCCTGAGGAGTAAGGAAGCCATGGCAGAGCAGGCCCCCTTCTCCTCAATGGACAGCACAGCTGTGGGGAAGACACTGCAGCTAGCAGAAGCGTGTCACACTTCCTCAGGGAGGAAGCAAGTTACAGACAACTCTACAGAGGGCACCCATAAACTCACGGCCACGCTCATTACCCAACGTCCAGGCCAACCACAGGCTGACTGCAGCCCAACTTTCCCACCATTCCCACACAGGCCCCAGGAACCGTCAGGCCTCTGAGGCTCTGCCAATGCCCTTCCCTCCACCCAAATATCCTTTCCCTCCTCTCTCCGGACCTCAATCCTGCCCAGCTCTAAATGAGCACTGCAAGGCCTATTTCCCTAAGAATGCCTCTCTCAAAACCAAAATTACTTCCTCGAGAATGATCTGCCTCTTACTCATCCATCATTATCTTGGATTAAATACATCAGGTAAGATGCCTTATCTGACCAACACAACTATTTTAGAAATAAGAGTCATGTTTTAGACCATCTATGACATGACATGACAACCATTCAGCTCACGAAAACCATTCAATAAATACTCTAATTGAATTGCCCAAAGAGTTGACCTAAAATAACCTAAATGCCAAGCATTCCAAGAACCGTCCTGAACCAAATTCACTTCTCATTCGAATGCCAATGTCACAGAAAGGGATGTTGTATTGTCCTTAAATGTACTTGCCTTTATCCAAAACTAGAATCTCTGATGAATCTATGGGACACACATGTAAAATATTCTGCAAAGGAAAAAAGCTTTATTTAGTGTACTGTGCTTAATATTCAGCCAGACCTGCATTTTTCTCTAAACCTTATACAATTACTTAGTCTGCAAGAAGCATTAGAAGAGAGACAATGTCTATTGAGAAAAATACGGGAAGCGAAGGTCATCAATCATTTTCTACTTTCAATAATCTCTTTCATAAAGAGGTAAATGCTCCTAAATTCCAGAATGAATGGAATTCAATACAGCAAAGTAAAATGCTTTAAATACATAAAACAAATATCTTGGTGGACCTTCCACCATCTGTTTTAGTAACTTAAATTATAAAAAACACCCTAAATTTAAGAAAAGTTATATCAACAGCTAAAATTGAGATATTTTTCCATCTATTACTTTGATTTTCCTGACCCATTTTTGAGAATTGTCAGCATTCTGGATCAATAATGCCAAATTATTTCTTGAAGACAGTGAGATTCCTCCCAAGTCATCTAACATGCTCACTAATCAATAAAGATAAGAACAAACAAGAAAGCCATATTTATGAAGCAAGCAAATTATATTAAAAGACTGACTTTGAGAAAAGGTTGCTGCTTGCCAAGAAAATTTTATTATTATAAAACTTTTTCTGTCATTTGTATTACTTCATTTTCCCTTTCAGATTATCTGTGTAGCCTTGTAAACACATCATAATCCAAAGCAGTTGAGCTTTACCAATAAAATGTAAATCAACACAATAGAGCCAACTGCATAATTAAAACAAAAGTATACCGGGCTTCCCTGGTGGCACAGTGGTTGAGAGTCTGCCTGCCGATGCAGGGGCCCTGGGTTCGTGCCTCGGTTCGGGAAGATACCACATGCAGCGGAGGGGCTAGGCCCGTGAGCCATGGCCACTGAGCCGGCGGGTCGGGAGCCTGTGCTCCGTAACGGGGGAGGCCACAACAGTGAGAGGCCCACGTACTGAAAAAAAAAAAAAACATACCACCATCAACCCAAGCAGATTACAAAATAGCAAGCAGATTTTAAAATAATAGTCTACAAGCCTGCTTTTTTAAATATATAACTAAATGCATTGAATATCTTATATAAAAAGCCAAAAGATAGAGTTGAAACCGAATATCAAAAGTAAACATCTCCTTCCCCAAAACCCTAACTCCACTCCAGTCATGAGGAGAACATCACACAAAGCCAAGTTGAAGGACAGTCTATGAAATATGTGAACCAGGACTCTTCAAAATTGTCATTAAGAAAAGGAAAGTCTGGGACTTTCCTGGTGGTGCACTAGTTAAGAATCCATCTGCCAATGCAGGGGACACCGGTTCCAGCCCTGGTCCGGGAAGATCCCACATGCCGCAGAGCAAGTAAGCCCGTACATCACAACTACTGAGCCTGCGCTCTAGAGCCCGCCAGCCACAACAACTGAGGCCACACGCTGCAACTAATGAAGCCCGCGCACTCTAGGGCCTGTGTGCCGCAAATACTGAGCCCAGGTGCTGCAATTACTGAAGCCCGCACTCTTAGAGCCCACGCTCCGCAACAAGAGAAGCCACCACAATGAGAAGTCCGCGCACCACAATAAAGAGTAGCCCCCACTTGCCACAACTAGAGAAAGCCTGCGCGCAGCAACAAAGACTCAACTCAGCCAAATATAAACAATAATAAAAAAATAAATAAAGGCATCATCACATAAACACAAATGAGGAAATATTTTTTTTAAAAAAAGAATAACGGGCGGGGCAGTGGTTAAGAATCCGCCTGCCAGTGCAGGGGACACGGATTTGAGCCCTGGTCCTGGAAGATCCCACATGCTGCAGTGCAACTAAGCCCGTGAGCCACAACTACTGAGCCTGCGCTTCTGGAGCCTGTGCTCCGCAACAAGAGGCGCCACGGCACTGAGAGGCCCACGAACCACGATGAGGAGTGGCCCCTGCTCGCCGCAACTAGAGAAGGCCCTCGCACAGAAACGAAGACCCAACACAGCCAAAAATAAATAAAATATAAATAAAAATAAATACATTTAAAAGGAAAACCTATACATTTCCCTTTCTGCAAATGTAGGTTTTCGAGGCAAGAGTAGAGCCTCAGAAAGAGTGTCTGCAAACAGAAAAATCACTAGTTCACTAAGGACAAATTGTAGGATACTTTTGGAGAATCCCATCACAGCTAGATAATTGGTCCAGGACCAAAAGTAACTACTGGAAGAAAAATGAAATCAACAGTGTACCACAGAGGTGGGAGGCACACTGGCCTGGACTAAGACATGTTCAGTCATAGATAATAAGGGTGGTGATTTTTAAGCATCATTCTCGACCCACTGTGGACTTCCTTCTGCAGCAGTATAAGGATACCACCAGATCATCTTGAAATCAAGTCATGAAATGTACCTTTATATTTCTAAAAATCAATGATCGTCCTTAAATTAACTTTTCTTATTAATTTAGTCATGGTGCTCTTTTACTTCTAAAACATTAAATCTTATTTGATTAGAGACAGACTTCAAAAAATAAAAATAAACTGTGATCAAATAGCAGGAACAAACAGTAGTAACTAAAATTTCTTCAATCTAAACTGGAGATGATTTCTGTATCTCTGTCTTTTACATTTGTCTCCATTAGGGGAAAAAATATGTACCTCATAATTAACTTGGCTGGAATGAATCAGACTGCATTTGTAAAAGTCTCAGAAGACCAATGAGCTGTGCTAAACAGTACCACTATCCACCTGAGCAGAAATTACTATCCTTAAGTTTCTATACATAACTAACACAACAAAAATTTAAACAAAAGAAGAACTACTAGAAACAAATTAGAGATTCATGTTTTTAAGTCAGTAATTTGCCTTTAGTCAGTAATTTGCCTCATACATTATGATTTTCCCTGTGGAAACCCAATTATTATCCTGAAAACAAGACCACTTTACAAAGCAAATGCATTGTGACAAAAGAAAGAAAAGGCAGATTGATACATTATTAAAATAACTCACACGCCATACCCTGAGGAGTAAGGAAGCCATGGCAGAGCAGGCCCCCTTCTCCTCAATGGACAGCACAGCTGTGGGGAAGACACTGCAGCTAGCAGAAGCGTGTCACACTTCCTCAGGGAGGAAGCAAGTTACAGACAACTCTACAGAGGGCACCCATAAACTCACGGCCACGCTCATTACCCAACGTCCAGGCCACCCAGAGGCTGACTGCAGCCCAACTTTCCCACCATCCCCACACAGGCCCCAGGAACCATCAGGCCTCTGAGGCTCTGCCAATGCCCTTCCCTCCACCCAAATATCCTTTCCCTCCTCTCTCCGGACCTCAATCCTGCCCAGCTCTAAATGAGCACTGCAAGGCCTATTTCCCTAAGAATGCCTCTCTCAAAACCAAAATTACTTCCTCGAGAATGATCTGCCTCTTACTCATCCATCATTATCTTGGATTAAATACATCAGGTAAGATGCCTTATCTGACCAACACAACTATTTTAGAAATAAGAGTCATGTTTTAGACCATCTATGACATGACATGACAACCATTCAGCTCACGAAAACCATTCAATAAATACTCTAATTGAATTGCCCAAAGAGTTGACCTAAAATAACCTAAATGCCAAGCATTCCAAGAACCGTCCTGAACCAAATTCACTTCTCATTCGAATGCCAATGTCACAGACAGGGATGTTGTATTGTCCTTAAATGTACTTGCCTTTATCCAAAACTAGAATCTCTGATGAATCTATGGGACACACATGTAAAATATTCTGCAAAGGAAAAAAGCTTTATTTAGTGTACTGTGCTTAATATTCAGCCAGACCTGCATTTTTCTCTAAACCTTATACAATTACTTAGTCTGCAAGGAGCATTAGAAGAGAGACAATGTCTATTGAGAAAAATACGGGAAGCGAAGGTCATCAATCATTTTCTACTTTCAATAATCTCTTTCATAAAGAGGTAAATGCTCCTAAATTCCAGAATGAATGGAATTCAATACAGCAAAGTAAAATGCTTTAAATACATAAAACAAATATCTTGGTGGACCTTCCACCATCTGTTTTAGTAACTTAAATTATAAAAAACACCCTAAATTTAAGAAAAGTTATATCAACAGCTAAAATTGAGATATTTTTCCATCTATTACTTTGATTTTCCTGACCCATTTTTGAGAATTGTCAGCATTCTGGATCAATAATGCCAAATTATTTCTTGAAGACAGTGAGATTCCTCCCAAGTCATCTAACATGCTCACTAATCAATAAAGATAAGAACAAACAAGAAAGCCATATTTATGAAGCAAGCAAATTATATTAATAGACTGACTTTGAGAAAAGGTTGCTGCTTGCCAAGAAAATTTTATTATTATAAAACTTTTTCTGTCATTTGTATTACTTCATTTTCCCTTTCAGATTATCTGTGTAGCCTTGTAAACACATCATAATCCAAAGCAGTTGAGCTTTACCAATAAAATGTAAATCAACACAATAGAGCCAACTGCATAATTAAAACAAAAGTATACCGGGCTTCCCTGGTGGCACAGTGGTTGAGAGTCTGCCTGCCGATGCAGGGGCCCTGGGTTCGTGCCTCGGTTCGGGAAGATACCACATGCAGCGGAGGGGCTAGGCCCGTGAGCCATGGCCACTGAGCCGGCGGGTCGGGAGCCTGTGCTCCGTAACGGGGGAGGCCACAACAGTGAGAGGCCCACGTACTGAAAAAAAAAAAAAAACATACCACCATCAACCCAAGCAGATTACAAAATAGCAAGCAGATTTTAAAATAATAGTCTACAAGCCTGCTTTTTTAAATATATAACTAAATGCATTGAATATCTTATATAAAAAGCCAAAAGATAGAGTTGAAACCGAATATCAAAAGTAAACATCTCCTTCCCCAAAACCCTAACTCCACTCCAGTCATGAGGAGAACATCACACAAAGCCAAGTTGAAGGACAGTCTATGAAATATGTGAACCAGGACTCTTCAAAATTGTCATTAAGAAAAGGAAAGTCTGGGACTTTCCTGGTGGTGCACTAGTTAAGAATCCATCTGCCAATGCAGGGGACACCGGTTCCAGCCCTGGTCCGGGAAGATCCCACATGCCGCAGAGCAAGTAAGCCCGTACATCACAACTACTGAGCCTGCGCTCTAGAGCCCGCCAGCCACAACAACTGAGGCCACACGCTGCAACTAATGAAGCCCGCGCACTCTAGGGCCTGTGTGCCGCAAATACTGAGCCCAGGTGCTGCAATTACTGAAGCCCGCACTCTTAGAGCCCACGCTCCGCAACAAGAGAAGCCACCACAATGAGAAGTCCGCGCACCACAATAAAGAGTAGCCCCCACTTGCCACAACTAGAGAAAGCCTGCGCGCAGCAACAAAGACTCAACTCAGCCAAATATAAAAAATAATAAAAAAATAAATAAAGGCATCATCACATAAACACAAATGAGGAAATATATTTTTTTAAAAAAGAATAACGGGCGGGGCAGTGGTTAAGAATCCGCCTGCCAGTGCAGGGGACACGGATTTGAGCCCTGGTCCTGGAAGATCCCACATGCTGCAGTGCAACTAAGCCCGTGAGCCACAACTACTGAGCCTGCGCTTCTGGAGCCTGTGCTCCGCAACAAGAGGCGCCACGGCACTGAGAGGCCCACGAACCACGATGAGGAGTGGCCCCTGCTCGCCGCAACTAGAGAAGGCCCTCGCACAGAAACGAAGACCCAACACAGCCAAAAATAAATAAAATATAAATAAAAATAAATACATTTAAAAGGAAAACCTATACATTTCCCTTTCTGCAAATGTAGGTTTTCGAGGCAAGAGTAGAGCCTCAGAAAGAATGTCTGCAAACAGAACAATCACTAGTTCACTAAGTACAAATTGTAGGATACTTTTGGAGAATCCCATCACAGCTAGATAATTGGTCCAGGACCAAAAGTAACTACTGGAAGAAAAATGAAATCAACAGTGTACCACAGAGGTGGGAGGCACACTGGCCTGGACTAAGACATGTTCAGTCATAGATAATAAGGGTGGTGATTTTTAAGCATCATTCTCGACCCACTGTGGACTTCCTTCTGCAGCAGTATAAGGATACCACCAGATCATCTTGAAATCAAGTCATGAAATGTACCTTTATATTTCTAAAAATCAATGATCGTCCTTAAATTAACTTTTCTTATTAATTTAGTCATGGTGCTCTTTTACTTCTAAAACATTAAATCTTATTTGATTAGAGACAGACTTCAAAAAATAAAAATAAACTGTGATCAAATAGCAGGAACAAACAGTAGTAACTAAAATTTCTTCAATCTAAACTGGAGATGATTTCTGTATCTCTGTCTTTTACATTTGTCTCCATTAGGGGAAAAAATATGTACCTCATAATTAACTTGGCTGGAATGAATCAGACTGCATTTGTAAAAGTCTCAGAAGACCAATGAGCTGTGCTAAACAGTACCACTATCCACCTGAGCAGAAATTACTATCCTTAAGTTTCTATACATAACTAACACAACAAAAATTTAAACAAAAGAAGAACTACTAGAAACAAATTAGAGATTCATGTTTTTAAGTCAGTAATTTGCCTTTAGTCAGTAATTTGCCTCATACATTATGATTTTCCCTGTGGAAACCCAATTATTATCCTGAAAACAAGACCACTTTACAAAGCAAATGCATTGTGACAAAAGAAAGAAAAGGCAGATTGATACATTATTAAAATAACTCACACGCCATACCCTGAGGAGTAAGGAAGCCATGGCAGAGCAGGCCCCCTTCTCCTCAATGGACAGCACAGCTGTGGGGAAGACACTGCAGCTAGCAGAAGCGTGTCACACTTCCTCAGGGAGGAAGCAAGTTACAGACAACTCTACAGAGGGCACCCATAAACTCACGGCCACGCTCATTACCCAACGTCCAGGCCAACCACAGGCTGACTGCAGCCCAACTTTCCCACCATTCCCACACAGGCCCCAGGAACCGTCAGGCCTCTGAGGCTCTGCCAATGCCCTTCCCTCCACCCAAATATCCTTTCCCTCCTCTCTCCGGACCTCAATCCTGCCCAGCTCTAAATGAGCACTGCAAGGCCTATTTCCATAAGAATGCCTCTCTCAAAACCAAAATTACTTCCTCGAGAATGATCTGCCTCTTACTCATCCATCATTATCTTGGATTAAATACATCAGGTAAGATGCCTTATCTGACCAACACAACTATTTTAGAAATAAGAGTCATGTTTTAGACCATCTATGACATGACATGACAACCATTCAGCTCACGAAAACCATTCAATAAATACTCTAATTGAATTGCCCAAAGAGTTGACCTAAAATAACCTAAATGCCAAGCATTCCAAGAACCGTCCTGAACCAAATTCACTTCTCATTCGAATGCCAATGTCACAGAAAGGGATGTTGTATTGTCCTTAAATGTACTTGCCTTTATCCAAAACTAGAATCTCTGATGAATCTATGGGACACACATGTAAAATATTCTGCAAAGGAAAAAAGCTTTATTTAGTGTACTGTGCTTAATATTCAGCCAGACCTGCATTTTTCTCTAAACCTTATACAATTACTTAGTCTGCAAGAAGCATTAGAAGAGAGACAATGTCTATTGAGAAAAATACGGGAAGCGAAGGTCATCAATCATTTTCTACTTTCAATAATCTCTTTCATAAAGAGGTAAATGCTCCTAAATTCCAGAATGAATGGAATTCAATACAGCAAAGTAAAATGCTTTAAATACATAAAACAAATATCTTGGTGGACCTTCCACCATCTGTTTTAGTAACTTAAATTATAAAAAACACCCTAAATTTAAGAAAAGTTATATCAACAGCTAAAATTGAGATATTTTTCCATCTATTACTTTGATTTTCCTGACCCATTTTTGAGAATTGTCAGCATTCTGGATCAATAATGCCAAATTATTTCTTGAAGACAGTGAGATTCCTCCCAAGTCATCTAACATGCTCACTAATCAATAAAGATAAGAACAAACAAGAAAGCCATATTTATGAAGCAAGCAAATTATATTAAAAGACTGACTTTGAGAAAAGGTTGCTGCTTGCCAAGAAAATTTTATTATTATAAAACTTTTTCTGTCATTTGTATTACTTCATTTTCCCTTTCAGATTATCTGTGTAGCCTTGTAAACACATCATAATCCAAAGCAGTTGAGCTTTACCAATAAAATGTAAATCAACACAATAGAGCCAACTGCATAATTAAAACAAAAGTATACCGGGCTTCCCTGGTGGCACAGTGGTTGAGAGTCTGCCTGCCGATGCAGGGGCCCTGGGTTCGTGCCTCGGTTCGGGAAGATACCACATGCAGCGGAGAGGCTAGGCCCGTGAGCCATGGCCACTGAGTCGGCGGGTCGGGAGCCTGTGCTCCGTAACGGGGGAGGCCACAACAGTGAGAGGCCCACGTACTGAAAAAAAAAAAAAACATACCACCATCAACCCAAGCAGATTACAAAATAGCAAGCAGATTTTAAAATAATAGTCTACAAGCCTGCTTTTTTAAATATATAACTAAATGCATTGAATATCTTATATAAAAAGCCAAAAGATAGAGTTGAAACCGAATATCAAAAGTAAACATCTCCTTCCCCAAAACCCTAACTCCACTCCAGTCATGAGGAGAACATCACACAAAGCCAAGTTGAAGGACAGTCTATGAAATATGTGAACCAGGACTCTTCAAAATTGTCATTAAGAAAAGGAAAGTCTGGGACTTTCCTGGTGGTGCACTAGTTAAGAATCCATCTGCCAATGCAGGGGACACCGGTTCCAGCCCTGGTCCGGGAAGATCCCACATGCCGCAGAGCAAGTAAGCCCGTACATCACAACTACTGAGCCTGCGCTCTAGAGCCCGCCAGCCACAACAACTGAGGCCACACGCTGCAACTAATGAAGCCCGCGCACTCTAGGGCCTGTGTGCCGCAAATACTGAGCCCAGGTGCTGCAATTACTGAAGCCCGCACTCTTAGAGCCCACGCTCCGCAACAAGAGAAGCCACCACAATGAGAAGTCCGCGCACCACAATAAAGAGTAGCCCCCACTTGCCACAACTAGAGAAAGCCTGCGCGCAGCAACAAAGACTCAACTCAGCAAAATATAAACAATAATAAAAAAATAAATAAAGGCATCATCACATAAACACAAATGAGGAAATATTTTTTTTAAAAAAAGAATAACGGGCGGGGCAGTGGTTAAGAATCCGCCTGCCAGTGCAGGGGACACGGATTTGAGCCCTGGTCCTGGAAGATCCCACATGCTGCAGTGCAACTAAGCCCGTGAGCCACAACTACTGAGCCTGCGCTTCTGGAGCCTGTGCTCCGCAACAAGAGGCGCCACGGCACTGAGAGGCCCACGAACCACGATGAGGAGTGGCCCCTGCTCGCCGCAACTAGAGAAGGCCCTCGCACAGAAACGAAGACCCAACACAGCCAAAAATAAATAAAATATAAATAAAAATAAATACATTTAAAAGGAAAACCTATACATTTCCCTTTCTGCAAATGTAGGTTTTCGAGGCAAGAGTAGAGCCTCAGAAAGAGTGTCTGCAAACAGAAAAATCACTAGTTCACTAAGTACAAATTGTAGGATACTTTTGGAGAATCCCATCACAGCTAGATAATTGGTCCAGGACCAAAAGTAACTACTGGAAGAAAAATGAAATCAACAGTGTACCACAGAGGTGGTAGGCACACTGGCCTGGACTAAGACATGTTCAGTCATAGATAATAAGGGTGGTGATTTTTAAGCATCATTCTCGACCCACTGTGGACTTCCTTCTGCAGCAGTATAAGGATACCACCAGATCATCTTGAAATCAAGTCATGAAATGTACCTTTATATTTCTAAAAATCAATGATCGTCCTTAAATTAACTTTTCTTATTAATTTAGTCATGGTGCTCTTTTACTTCTAAAACATTAAATCTTATTTGATTAGAGACAGACTTCAAAAAATAAAAATAAACTGTGATCAAATAGCAGGAACAAACAGTAGTAACTAAAATTTCTTCAATCTAAACTGGAGATGATTTCTGTATCTCTGTCTTTTACATTTGTCTCCATTAGGGGAAAAAATATGTACCTCATAATTAACTTGGCTGGAATGAATCAGACTGCATTTGTAAAAGTCTCAGAAGACCAATGAGCTGTGCTAAACAGTACCACTATCCACCTGAGCAGAAATTACTATCCTTAAGTTTCTATACATAACTAACACAACAAAAATTTAAACAAAAGAAGAACTACTAGAAACAAATTAGAGATTCATGTTTTTAAGTCAGTAATTTGCCTTTAGTCAGTAATTTGCCTCATACATTATGATTTTCCCTGTGGAAACCCAATTATTATCCTGAAAACAAGACCACTTTACAAAGCAAATGCATTGTGACAAAAGAAAGAAAAGGCAGATTGATACATTATTAAAATAACTCACACGCCATACCCTGAGGAGTAAGGAAGCCATGGCAGAGCAGGCCCCCTTCTCCTCAATGGACAGCACAGCTGTGGGGAAGACACTGCAGCTAGCAGAAGCGTGTCACACTTCCTCAGGGAGGAAGCAAGTTACAGACAACTCTACAGAGGGCACCCATAAACTCACGGCCACGCTCATTACCCAACGTCCAGGCCACCCAGAGGCTGACTGCAGCCCAACTTTCCCACCATTCCCACACAGGCCCCAGGAACCGTCAGGCCTCTGAGGCTCTGCCAATGCCCTTCCCTCCACCCAAATATCCTTTCCCTCCTCTCTCCGGACCTCAATCCTGCCCAGCTCTAAATGAGCACTGCAAGGCCTATTTCCATAAGAATGCCTCTCTCAAAACCAAAATTACTTCCTCGAGAATGATCTGCCTCTTACTCATCCATCATTATCTTGGATTAAATACATCAGGTAAGATGCCTTATCTGACCAACACAACTATTTTAGAAATAAGAGTCATGTTTTAGACCATGTATGACATGACATGACAACCATTCAGCTCACGAAAACCATTCAATAAATACTCTAATTGAATTGCCCAAAGAGTTGACCTAAAATAACCTAAATGCCAAGCATTCCAAGAACCGTCCTGAACCAAATTCACTTCTCATTCGAATGCCAATGTCACAGACAGGGATGTTGTATTGTCCTTAAATGTACTTGCCTTTATCAAAAACTAGAATCTCTGATGAATCTATGGGACACACATGTAAAATATTCTGCAAAGGAAAAAAGCTTTATTTAGTGAACTGTGCTTAATATTCAGCCAGACCTGCATTTTTCTCTAAACCTTATACAATTACTTAGTATGCAAGAAGCATTAGAAGAGAGACAAAGTCTATTGAGAAAAATACTGGAAGCGAAGGTCATCAATCATTTTCTACTTTCAATAATCTCTTTCATAAAGAGGTAAATGCTCCTAAATTCCAGAATGAATGGAATTCAATACAGCAAAGTAAAATGCTTTAAATACATAAAACAAATATCTTGGTGGACCTTCCACCATCTGTTTTAGTAACTTAAATTATAAAAAAAACCCTAAATTTAAGAAAAGTTATATCAACAGCTAAAATTGAGATTTTTTTTTCCATCTATTACTTTGATTTTCCTGACCCATTTTTGAGAATTGTCAGCATTCTGGATCAATAATGCCAAATTATTTGTTGAAGACAGTGAGATTCCTCCCAAGTCATCTAACATGCTCACTAATCAATAAAGATAAGAACAAACAAGAAAGCCATATTTATGAAGCAAGCAAATTATATTAAAAGACTGACTTTGAGAAAAGGTTGCTGCTTGCCAAGAAAATTTTATTATTATAAAACTTTTTCTGTCATTTGTATTACTTCATTTTCCCTTTCAGATTATCTGTGTAGCCTTGTAAACACATCATAATCCAAAGCAGTTGAGCTTTACCAATAAAATGTAAATCAACACAATAGAGCCAACTGCATAATTAAAACAAAAGTATACCAGGCTTCCCTGGTGGCACAGTGGTTGAGAGTCTGCCTGCCGATGCAGGGGCCCTGGGTTCGTGCCTCGGTTCGGGAAGATACCACATGCAGCGGAGGGGCTAGGCCCGTGAGCCATGGCCACTGAGCCGGCGGGTCAGGAGCCTGTGCTCCGTAACGGGGGAGGCCACAACAGTGAGAGGCCCACGTACTGAAAAAAAAAAAAAAACATACCACCATCAACCCAAGCAGATTACAAAATAGCAAGCAGATTTTAAAATAATAGTCTACAAGCCTGCTTTTTTAAATATATAACTAAATGCATTGAATATCTTATATAAAAAGCCAAAAGATAGAGTTGAAACCGAATATCAAAAGTAAACATCTCCTTCCCCAAAACCCTAACTCCACTCCAGTCATGAGGAGAACATCACACAAAGCCAAGTTGAAGGACAGTCTATGAAATATGTGAACCAGGACTCTTCAAAATTGTCATTAAGAAAAGGAAAGTCTGGGACTTTCCTGGTGGTGCACTAGTTAAGAATCCATCTGCCAATGCAGGGGACACCGGTTCCAGCCCTGGTCCGGGAAGATCCCACATGCCGCAGAGCAAGTAAGCCCGTACATCACAACTACTGAGCCTGCGCTCTAGAGCCCGCCAGCCACAACAACTGAGGCCACACGCTGCAACTAATGAAGCCCGCGCACTCTAGGGCCTGTGTGCCGCAAATACTGAGCCCAGGTGCTGCAATTACTGAAGCCCGCACTCTTAGAGCCCACGCTCCGCAACAAGAGAAGCCACCACAATGAGAAGTCCGCGCACCACAATAAAGAGTAGCCCCCACTTGCCACAACTAGAGAAAGCCTGCGCGCAGCAACAAAGACTCAACTCAGCCAAATATAAACAATAATAAAAAAATAAATAAAGGCATCATCACATAAACACAAATGAGGAAATATTTTTTTTAAAAAAAGAATAACGGGCGGGGCAGTGGTTAAGAATCTGCCTGCCAGTGCAGGGGACACGGATTTGAGCCCTGGTCCGGGAAGATCCCACATGCTGCAGTGCAACTAAGCCCGTGAGCCACAACTACTGAGCCTGCGCTTCTGGAGCCTGTGCTCCGCAACAAGAGGCGCCACGGCACTGAGAGGCCCACGAACCACGATGAGGAGTGGCCCCTGCTCGCCGCAACTAGAGAAGGCCCTCGCACAGAAACGAAGACCCAACACAGCCAAAAATAAATAAAATATAAATAAAAATAAATACATTTAAAAGAAAAACCTATACATTTCCCTTTCTGCAAATGTAGGTTTTCGAGGCAAGAGTAGAGCCTCAGAAAGAATGTCTGCAAACAGAACAATCACTAGTTCACTAAGGACAAATTGTAGGATACTTTTGGAGAATCCCATCACAGCTAGATAATTGGTCCAGGACCAAAAGTAACTACTGGAAGAAAAATGAAATCAACAGTGTACCACAGAGGTGGGAGGCACACTGGCCTGGACTAAGACATGTTCAGTCATAGATAATAAGGGTGGTGATTTTTAAGCATCATTCTCGACCCACTGTGGACTTCCTTCTGCAGCAGTATAAGGATACCACCAGATCATCTTGAAATCAAGTCATGAAATGTACCTTTATATTTCTAAAAATCAATGATCGTCCTTAAATTAACTTTTCTTATTAATTTAGTCATGGTGCTCTTTTACTTCTAAAACATTAAATCTTATTTGATTAGAGACAGACTTCAAAAAATAAAAATAAACTGTGATCAAATAGCAGGAACAAACAGTAGTAACTAAAATTTCTTCAATCTAAACTGGAGATGATTTCTGTATCTCTGTCTTTTACATTTGTCTCCATTAGGGGAAAAAATATGTACCTCATAATTAACTTGGCTGGAATGAATCAGACTGCATTTGTAAAAGTCTCAGAAGACCAATGAGCTGTGCTAAACAGTACCACTATCCACCTGAGCAGAAATTACTATCCTTAAGTTTCTATACATAACTAACACAACAAAAATTTTAACAAAAGAAGAACTACTAGAAACAAATTAGAGATTCATGTTTTTAAGTCAGTAATTTGCCTTTAGTCAGTAATTTGCCTCATACATTATGATTTTCCCTGTGGAAACCCAATTATTATCCTGAAAACAAGACCACTTTAGAAAGCAAATGCATTGTGACAAAAGAAAGAAAAGGCAGATTGATACATTATTAAAATAACTCACACGCCATACCCTGAGGAGTAAGGAAGCCATGGCAGAGCAGGCCCCCTTCTCCTCAATGGACAGCACAGCTGTGGGGAAGACACTGCAGCTAGCAGAAGCGTGTCACACTTCCTCAGGGAGGAAGCAAGTTACAGACAACTCTACAGAGGGCACCCATAAACTCACGGCCACGCTCATTACCCAACGTCCAGGCCACCCAGAGGCTGACTGCAGCCCAACTTTCCCACCATTCCCACACAGGCCCCAGGAACCGTCAGGCCTCTGAGGCTCTGCCAATGCCCTTCCCTCCACCCAAATATCCTTTCCCTCCTCTCTCCGGACCTCAATCCTGCCCAGCTCTAAATGAGCACTGCAAGGCCTATTTCCCTAAGAATGCCTCTCTCAAAACCAAAATTACTTCCTCGAGAATGATCTGCCTCTTACTCATCCATCATTATCTTGGATTAAATACATCAGGTAAGATGCCTTATCTGACCAACACAACTATTTTAGAAATAAGAGTCATGTTTTAGACCATCTATGACATGACATGACAACCATTCAGCTCACGAAAACCATTCAATAAATACTCTAATTGAATTGCCCAAAGAGTTGACCTAAAATAACCTAAATGCCAAGCATTCCAAGAACCGTCCTGAACCAAATTCACTTCTCATTCGAATGCCAATGTCACAGACAGGGATGTTGTATTGTCCTTAAATGTACTTGCCTTTATCCAAAACTAGAATCTCTGATGAATCTATGGGACACACATGTAAAATATTCTGCAAAGGAAAAAAGCTTTATTTAGTGTACTGTGCTTAATATTCAGCCAGACCTGCATTTTTCTCTAAACCTTATACAATTACTTAGTCTGCAAGAAGCATTAGAAGAGAGACAATGTCTATTGAGAAAAATACGGGAAGCGAAGGTCATCAATCATTTTCTACTTTCAATAATCTCTTTCATAAAGAGGTAAATGCTCCTAAATTCCAGAATGAATGGAATTCAATACAGCAAAGTAAAATGCTTTAAATACATAAAACAAATATCTTGGTGGACCTTCCACCATCTGTTTTAGTAACTTAAATTATAAAAAACACCCTAAATTTAAGAAAAGTTATATCAACAGCTAAAATTGAGATATTTTTCCATCTATTACTTTGATTTTCCTGACCCGTTTTTGAGAATTGTCAGCATTCTGGATCAATAATGCCAAATTATTTCTTGAAGACAGTGAGATTCCTCCCAAGTCATCTAACATGCTCACTAATCAATAAAGATAAGAACAAACAAGAAAGCCATATTTATGAAGCAAGCAAATTATATTAAAAGACTGACTTTGAGAAAAGGTTGCTGCTTGCCAAGAAAATTTTATTATTATAAAACTTTTTCTGTCATTTGTATTACTTCATTTTCCCTTTCAGATTATCTGTGTAGCCTTGTAAACACATCATAATCCAAAGCAGTTGAGCTTTACCAATAAAATGTAAATCAACACAATAGAGCCAACTGCATAATTAAAACAAAAGTATACCGGGCTTCCCTGGTGGCACAGTGGTTGAGAGTCTGCCTGCCGATGCAGGGGCCCTGGGTTCGTGCCTCGGTTCGGGAAGATACCACATGCAGCGGAGGGGCTAGGCCCGTGAGCCATGGCCACTGAGCCGGCGGGTCGGGAGCCTGTGCTCCGTAACGGGGGAGGCCACAACAGTGAGAGGCCCACGTACTGAAAAAAAAAAAAAAACATACCACCATCAACCCAAGCAGATTACAAAATAGCAAGCAGATTTTAAAATAATAGTCTACAAGCCTGCTTTTTTAAATATATAACTAAATGCATTGAATATCTTATATAAAAAGCCAAAAGATAGAGTTGAAACCGAATATCAAAAGTAAACATCTCCTTCCCCAAAACCCTAACTCCACTCCAGTCATGAGGAGAACATCACACAAAGCCAAGTTGAAGGACAGTCTATGAAATATGTGAACCAGGACTCTTCAAAATTGTCATTAAGAAAAGGAAAGTCTGGGACTTTCCTGGTGGTGCACTAGTTAAGAATCCATCTGCCAATGCAGGGGACACCGGTTCCAGCCCTGGTCCAGGAAGATCCCACATGCCGCAGAGCAAGTAAGCCCGTACATCACAACTACTGAGCCTGCGCTCTAGAGCCCGCCAGCCACAACAACTGAGGCCACACGCTGCAACTAATGAAGCCCGCGCACTCTAGGGCCTGTGTGCCGCAAATACTGAGCCCAGGTGCTGCAATTACTGAAGCCCGCACTCTTAGAGCCCACGCTCCGCAACAAGAGAAGCCACCACAATGAGAAGTCCGCGCACCACAATAAAGAGTAGCCCCCACTTGCCACAACTAGAGAAAGCCTGCGCGCAGCAACAAAGACTCAACTCAGCCAAATATAAACAATAATAAAAAAATAAATAAAGGCATCATCACATAAACACAAATGAGGAAATATTTTTTTTAAAAAAAGAATAACGGGCGGGGCAGTGGTTAAGAATCTGCCTGCCAGTGCAGGGGACACGGATTTGAGCCCTGGTCCGGGAAGATCCCACATGCTGCAGTGCAACTAAGCCCGTGAGCCACAACTACTGAGCCTGCGCTTCTGGAGCCTGTGCTCCGCAACAAGAGGCGCCACGGCACTGAGAGGCCCACGAACCACGATGAGGAGTGGCCCCTGCTCGCCGCAACTAGAGAAGGCCCTCGCACAGAAACGAAGACCCAACACAGCCAAAAATAAATAAAATATAAATAAAAATAAATACATTTAAAAGAAAAACCTATACATTTCCCTTTCTGCAAATGTAGGTTTTCGAGGCAAGAGTAGAGCCTCAGAAAGAATGTCTGCAAACAGAACAATCACTAGTTCACTAAGGACAAATTGTAGGATACTTTTGGAGAATCCCATCACAGCTAGATAATTGGTCCAGGACCAAAAGTAACTACTGGAAGAAAAATGAAATCAACAGTGTACCACAGAGGTGGGAGGCACACTGGCCTGGACTAAGACATGTTCAGTCATAGATAATAAGGGTGGTGATTTTTAAGCATCATTCTCGACCCACTGTGGACTTCCTTCTGCAGCAGTATAAGGATACCACCAGATCATCTTGAAATCAAGTCATGAAATGTACCTTTATATTTCTAAAAATCAATGATTGTCCTTAAATTAACTTTTCTTATTAATTTAGTCATGGTGCTCTTTTACTTCTAAAACATTAAATCTTATTTGATTAGAGACAGACTTCAAAAAATAAAAATAAACTGTGATCAAATAGCAGGAACAAACAGTAGTAACTAAAATTTCTTCAATCTAAACTGGAGATGATTTCTGTATCTCTGTCTTTTACATTTGTCTCCATTAGGGGAAAAAATATGTACCTCATAATTAACTTGGCTGGAATGAATCAGACTGCATTTGTAAAAGTCTCAGAAGACCAATGAGCTGTGCTAAACAGTACCACTATCCACCTGAGCAGAAATTACTATCCTTAAGTTTCTATACATAACTAACACAACAAAAATTTTAACAAAAGAAGAACTACTAGAAACAAATTAGAGATTCATGTTTTTAAGTCAGTAATTTGCCTTTAGTCAGTAATTTGCCTCATACATTATGATTTTCCCTGTGGAAACCCAATTATTATCCTGAAAACAAGACCACTTTACAAAGCAAATGCATTGTGACAAAAGAAAGAAAAGGCAGATTGATACATTATTAAAATAACTCACACGCCATACCCTGAGGAGTAAGGAAGCCATGGCAGAGCAGGCCCCCTTCTCCTCAATGGACAGCACAGCTGTGGGGAAGACACTGCAGCTAGCAGAAGCGTGTCACACTTCCTCAGGGAGGAAGCAAGTTACAGACAACTCTACAGAGGGCACCCATAAACTCACGGCCACGCTCATTACCCAACGTCCAGGCCACCCACAGGCTGACTGCAGCCCAACTTTCCCACCATTCCCACACAGGCCCCAGGAACCGTCAGGCCTCTGAGGCTCTGCCAATGCCCTTCCCTCCACCCAAATATCCTTTCCCTCCTCTCTCCGGACCTCAATCCTGCCCAGCTCTAAATGAGCACTGCAAGGCCTATTTCCCTAAGAATGCCTCTCTCAAAACCAAAATTACTTCCTCAAGAATGATCTGCCTCTTACTCATCCATCATTATCTTGGATTAAATACATCATGTAAGATGCCTTATCTGACCAACACAACTAGTTTAGAAATAAGAGTCATGTTTTAGACCATCTATGACATGACATGACAACCATTCAGCTCACGAAAACCATTCAATAAATACTCTAATTGAATTGCCCAAAGAGTTGACCTAAAATAACCTAAATGCCAAGCATTCCAAGAACCGTCCTGAACCAAATTCACTTCTCATTCGAATGCCAATGTCACAGACAGGGATGTTGTATTGTCCTTAAATGTACTTGCCTTTATCCAAAACTAGAATCTCTGATGAATCTATGGGACACACATGTAAAATATTCTGCAAAGGAAAAAAGCTTTATTTAGTGTACTGTGCTTAATATTCAGCCAGACCTGCATTTTTCTCTAAACCTTATACAATTACTTAGTCTGCAAGAAGCATTAGAAGAGAGACAATGTCTATTGAGAAAAATACGGGAAGCGAAGGTCATCAATCATTTTCTACTTTCAATAATCTCTTTCATAAAGAGGTAAATGCTCCTAAATTCCAGAATGAATGGAATTCAATACAGCAAAGTAAAATGCTTTAAATACATAAAACAAATATCTTGGTGGACCTTCCACCATCTGTTTTAGTAACTTAAATTATAAAAAACACCCTAAATTTAAGAAAAGTTATATCAACAGCTAAAATTGAGATATTTTTCCATCTATTACTTTGATTTTCCTGACCCATTTTTGAGAATTGTCAGCATTCTGGATCAATAATGCCAAATTATTTCTTGAAGACAGTGAGATTCCTCCCAAGTCATCTAACATGCTCACTAATCAATAAAGATAAGAACAAACAAGAAAGCCATATTTATGAAGCAAGCAAATTATATTAAAAGACTGACTTTGAGAAAAGGTTGCTGCTTGCCAAGAAAATTTTATTATTATAAAACTTTTTCTGTCATTTGTATTACTTCATTTTCCCTTTCAGATTATCTGTGTAGCCTTGTAAACACATCATAATCCAAAGCAGTTGAGCTTTACCAATAAAATGTAAATCAACACAATAGAGCCAACTGCATAATTAAAACAAAAGTATACCGGGCTTCCCTGGTGGCACAGTGGTTGAGAGTCTGCCTGCCGATGCAGGGGCCCTGGGTTCGTGCCTCGGTTCGGGAAGATACCACATGCAGCGGAGGGGCTAGCCCCGTGAGCCATGGCCACTGAGCCGGCGGGTCGGGAGCCTGTGCTCCGTAACGGGGGAGGCCACAACAGTGAGAGGCCCACGTACTGAAAAAAAAAAAAACATACCACCATCAACCCAAGCAGATTACAAAATAGCAAGCAGATTTTAAAATAATAGTCTACAAGCCTGCTTTTTTAAATATATAACTAAATGCATTGAATATCTTATATAAAAAGCCAAAAGATAGAGTTGAAACCGAATATCAAAAGTAAACATCTCCTTCCCCAAAACCCTAACTCCACTCCAGTCATGAGGAGAACATCACACAAAGCCAAGTTGAAGGACAGTCTATGAAATATGTGAACCAGGACTCTTCAAAATTGTCATTAAGAAAAGGAAAGTCTGGGACTTTCCTGGTGGTGCACTAGTTAAGAATCCATCTGCCAATGCAGGGGACACCGGTTCCAGCCCTGGTCCGGGAAGATCCCACATGCCGCAGAGCAAGTAAGCCCGTACATCACAACTACTGAGCCTGCGCTCTAGAGCCCGCCAGCCACAACAACTGAGGCCACACGCTGCAACTAATGAAGCCCGCGCACTCTAGGGCCTGTGTGCCGCAAATACTGAGCCCAGGTGCTGCAATTACTGAAGCCCGCACTCTTAGAGCCCACGCTCCGCAACAAGAGAAGCCACCACAATGAGAAGTCCGCGCACCACAATAAAGAGTAGCCCCCACTTGCCACAACTAGAGAAAGCCTGCGCGCAGCAAAAAAGACTCAACTCAGCCAAATATAAACAATAATAAAAAAATAAATAAAGGCATCATCACATAAACACAAATGAGGAAATATTTTTTTTAAAAAAAGAATAACGGGCGGGGCAGTGGTTAAGAATCTGCCTGCCAGTGCAGGGGACACGGATTTGAGCCCTGGTCCTGGAAGATCCCACATGCTGCAGTGCAACTAAGCCCGTGAGCCACAACTACTGAGCCTGCGCTTCTGGAGCCTGTGCTCCGCAACAAGAGGCGCCACGGCACTGAGAGGCCCACGAACCACGATGAGGAGTGGCCCCTGCTCGCCGCAACTAGAGAAGGCCCTCGCACAGAAACGAAGACCCAACACAGCCAAAAATAAATAAAATATAAATAAAAATAAATACATTTAAAAGGAAAACCTATACATTTCCCTTTCTGCAAATGTAGGTTTTCGAGGCAAGAGTAGAGCCTCAGAAAGAATGTCTGCAAACAGAACAATCACTAGTTCATTAAGTACAAATTGTAGGATACTTTTGGAGAATCCCATCACAGCTAGATAATTGGTCCAGGACCAAAAGTAACTACTGGAAGAAAAATGAAATCAACAGTGTACCACAGAGGTGGGAGGCACACTGGCCTGGACTAAGACATGTTCAGTCATAGATAATAAGGGTGGTGATTTTTAAGCATCATTCTCGACCCACTGTGGACTTCCTTCTGCAGCAGTATAAGGAGACCACCAGATCATCTTGAAATCAAGTCATGAAATGTACCTTTATATTTCTAAAAATCAATGATCGTCCTTAAATTAACTTTTCTTATTAATTTAGTCATGGTGCTCTTTTACTTCTAAAACATTAAATCTTATTTGATTAGAGACAGACTTCAAAAAATAAAAATAAACTGTGATCAAATAGCAGGAACAAACAGTAGTAACTAAAATTTCTTCAATCTAAACTGGAGATGATTTCTGTATCTCTGTCTTTTACATTTGTCTCCATTAGGGGAAAAAATATGTACCTCATAATTAACTTGGCTGGAATGAATCAGACTGCATTTGTAAAAGTCTCAGAAGACCAATGAGCTGTGCTAAACAGTACCACTATCCACCTGAGCAGAAATTACTATCCTTAAGTTTCTATACATAACTAACACAACAAAAATTTAAACAAAAGAAGAACTACTAGAAACAAATTAGAGATTCATGTTTTTAAGTCAGTAATTTGCCTTTAGTCAGTAATTTGCCTCATACATTATGATTTTCCCTGTGGAAACCCAATTATTATCCTGAAAACAAGACCACTTTAGAAAGCAAATGCATTGTGACAAAAGAAAGAAAAGGCAGATTGATACATTATTAAAATAACTCACACGCCATACCCTGAGGAGTAAGGAAGCCATGGCAGAGCAGGCCCCCTTCTCCTCAATGGACAGCACAGCTGTGGGGAAGACACTGCAGCTAGCAGAAGCGTGTCACACTTCCTCAGGGAGGAAGCAAGTTACAGACAACTCTACAGAGGGCACCCATAAACTCACGGCCACGCTCATTACCCAACGTCCAGGCCACCCAGAGGCTGACTGCAGCCCAACTTTCCCACCATTCCCACACAGGCCCCAGGAACCGTCAGGCCTCTGAGGCTCTGCCAATGCCCTTCCCTCCACCCAAATATCCTTTCCCTCCTCTCTCCGGACCTCAATCCTGCCCAGCTCTAAATGAGCACTGCAAGGCCTATTTCCCTAAGAATGCCTCTCTCAAAACCAAAATTACTTCCTCGAGAATGATCTGCCTCTTACTCATCCATCATTATCTTGGATTAAATACATCAGGTAAGATGCCTTATCTGACCAACACAACTATTTTAGAAATAAGAGTCATGTTTTAGACCATCTATGACATGACATGACAACCATTCAGCTCACGAAAACCATTCAATAAATACTCTAATTGAATTGCCCAAAGAGTTGACCTAAAATAACCTAAATGCCAAGCATTCCAAGAACCGTCCTGAACCAAATTCACTTCTCATTCGAATGCCAATGTCACAGAAAGGGATGTTGTATTGTCCTTAAATGTACTTGCCTTTATCCAAAACTAGAATCTCTGATGAATCTATGGGACACACATGTAAAATATTCTGCAAAGGAAAAAAGCTTTATTTAGTGTACTGTGCTTAATATTCAGCCAGACCTGCATTTTTCTCTAAACCTTATACAATTACTTAGTCTGCAAGGAGCATTAGAAGAGAGACAATGTCTATTGAGAAAAATACGGGAAGCGAAGGTCATCAATCATTTTCTACTTTCAATAATCTCTTTCATAAAGAGGTAAATGCTCCTAAATTCCAGAATGAATGGAATTCAATACAGCAAAGTAAAATGCTTTAAATACATAAAACAAATATCTTGGTGGACCTTCCACCATCTGTTTTAGTAACTTAAATTATAAAAAACACCCTAAATTTAAGAAAAGTTATATCAACAGCTAAAATTGAGATATTTTTCCATCTATTACTTTGATTTTCCTGACCCATTTTTGAGAATTGTCAGCATTCTGGATCAATAATGCCAAATTATTTCTTGAAGACAGTGAGATTCCTCCCAAGTCATCTAACATGCTCACTAATCAATAAAGATAAGAACAAACAAGAAAGCCATATTTATGAAGCAAGCAAATTATATTAAAAGACTGACTTTGAGAAAAGGTTGCTGCTTGCCAAGAAAATTTTATTATTATAAAACTTTTTCTGTCATTTGTATTACTTCATTTTCCCTTTCAGATTATCTGTGTAGCCTTGTAAACACATCATAATCCAAAGCAGTTGAGCTTTACCAATAAAATGTAAATCAACACAATAGAGCCAACTGCATAATTAAAACAAAAGTATACCGGGCTTCCCTGGTGGCACAGTGGTTGAGAGTCTGCCTGCCGATGCAGGGGCCCTGGGTTCGTGCCTCGGTTCGGGAAGATACCACATGCAGCGGAGGGGCTAGCCCCGTGAGCCATGGCCACTGAGCCGGCGGGTCGGGAGCCTGTGCTCCGTAACGGGGGAGGCCACAACAGTGAGAGGCCCACGTACTGAAAAAAAAAAAAACATACCACCATCAACCCAAGCAGATTACAAAATAGCAAGCAGATTTTAAAATAATAGTCTACAAGCCTGCTTTTTTAAATATATAACTAAATGCATTGAATATCTTATATAAAAAGCCAAAAGATAGAGTTGAAACCGAATATCAAAAGTAAACATCTCCTTCCCCAAAACCCTAACTCCACTCCAGTCATGAGGAGAACATCACACAAAGCCAAGTTGAAGGACAGTCTATGAAATATGTGAACCAGGACTCTTCAAAATTGTCATTAAGAAAAGGAAAGTCTGGGACTTTCCTGGTGGTGCACTAGTTAAGAATCCATCTGCCAATGCAGGGGACACCGGTTCCAGCCCTGGTCCGGGAAGATCCCACATGCCGCAGAGCAAGTAAGCCCGTACATCACAACTACTGAGCCTGCGCTCTAGAGCCCGCCAGCCACAACAACTGAGGCCACACGCTGCAACTAATGAAGCCCGCGCACTCTAGGGCCTGTGTGCCGCAAATACTGAGCCCAGGTGCTGCAATTACTGAAGCCCGCACTCTTAGAGCCCACGCTCCGCAACAAGAGAAGCCACCACAATGAGAAGTCCGCGCACCACAATAAAGAGTAGCCCCCACTTGCCACAACTAGAGAAAGCCTGCGCGCAGCAACAAAGACTCAACTCAGCCAAATATAAACAATAATAAAAAAATAAATAAAGGCATCATCACATAAACACAAATGAGGAAATATTTTTTTTAAAAAAGAATAACGGGCGGGGCAGTGGTTAAGAATCCGCCTGCCAGTGCAGGGGACACGGATTTGAGCCCTGGTCCTGGAAGATCCCACATGCTGCAGTGCAACTAAGCCCGTGAGCCACAACTACTGAGCCTGCGCTTCTGGAGCCTGTGCTCCGCAACAAGAGGCGCCACGGCACTGAGAGGCCCACGAACCACGATGAGGAGTGGCCCCTGCTCGCCGCAACTAGAGAAGGCCCTCGCACAGAAACGAAGACCCAACACAGCCAAAAATAAATAAAATATAAATAAAAATAAATACATTTAAAAGGAAAACCTATACATTTCCCTTTCCGCAAATGTAGGTTTTCGAGGCAAGAGTGGAGCCTCAGAAAGAGTGTCTGCAAACAGAAAAATCACTAGTTCACTAAGGACAAATTGTAGGATACTTTTGGAGAATCCCACCACAGCTAGATAATTGGTCCAGGACCAAAAGTAACTACTGGAAGAAAAATGAAATCAACAGTGTACCACAGAGGTGGGAGGCACACTGGCCTGGACTAAGACATGTTCCGTCATAGATAATAAGGGTGGTGATTTTTAAGCATCATTCTCGACCCACTGTGGACTTCCTTCTGCAGCAGTATAAGGATACCACCAGATCATCTTGAAATCAAGTCATGAAATGTACCTTTATATTTCTAAAAATCAATGATTGTCCTTAAATTAACTTTTCTTATTAATTTAGTCATGGTGCTCTTTTACTTCTAAAACATTAAATCTTATTTGATTAGAGACAGACTTCAAAAAATAAAAATAAACTGTGATCAAATAGCAGGAACAAACAGTAGTAACTAAAATTTCTTCAATCTAAACTGGAGATGATTTCTGTATCTCTGTCTTTTACATTTGTCTCCATTAGGGGAAAAAATATGTACCTCATAATTAACTTGGCTGGAATGAATCAGACTGCATTTGTAAAAGTCTCAGAAGACCAATGAGCTGTGCTAAACAGTACCACTATCCACCTGAGCAGAAATTACTATCCTTAAGTTTCTATACATAACTAACACAACAAAAATTTTAACAAAAGAAGAACTACTAGAAACAAATTAGAGATTCATGTTTTTAAGTCAGTAATTTGCCTTTAGTCAGTAATTTGCCTCATACATTATGATTTTCCCTGTGGAAACCCAATTATTATCCTGAAAACAAGACCACTTTACAAAGCAAATGCATTGTGACAAAAGAAAGAAAAGGCAGATTGATACATTATTAAAATAACTCACACGCCATACCCTGAGGAGTAAGGAAGCCATGGCAGAGCAGGCCCCCTTCTCCTCAATGGACAGCACAGCTGTGGGGAAGACACTGCAGCTAGCAGAAGCGTGTCACACTTCCTCAGGGAGGAAGCAAGTTACAGACAACTCTACAGAGGGCACCCATAAACTCACGGCCACGCTCATTACCCAACGTCCAGGCCACCCAGAGGCTGACTGCAGCCCAACTTTCCCACCATTCCCACACAGGCCCCAGGAACCGTCAGGCCTCTGAGGCTCTGCCAATGCCCTTCCCTCCACCCAAATATCCTTTCCCTCCTCTCTCCGGACCTCAATCCTGCCCAGCTCTAAATGAGCACTGCAAGGCCTATTTCCCTAAGAATGCCTCTCTCAAAACCAAAATTACTTCCTCGAGAATGATCTGCCTCTTACTCATCCATCATTATCTTGGATTAAATACATCAGGTAAGATGCCTTATCTGACCAACACAACTATTTTAGAAATAAGAGTCATGTTTTAGACCATCTATGACATGACATGACAACCATTCAGCTCACGAAAACCATTCAATAAATACTCTAATTGAATTGCCCAAAGAGTTGACCTAAAATAACCTAAATGCCAAGCATTCCAAGAACCGTCCTGAACCAAATTCACTTCTCATTCGAATGCCAATGTCACAGACAGGGATGTTGTATTGTCCTTAAATGTACTTGCCTTTATCCAAAACTAGAATCTCTGATGAATCTATGGGACACACATGTAAAATATTCTGCAAAGGAAAAAAGCTTTATTTAGTGTACTGTGCTTAATATTCAGCCAGACCTGCATTTTTCTCTAAACCTTATCCAATTACTTAGTCTGCAAGAAGCATTAGAAGAGAGACAATGTCTATTGAGAAAAATACGGGAAGCGAAGGTCATCAATCATTTTCTACTTTCAATAATCTCTTTCATAAAGAGGTAAATGCTCCTAAATTCCAGAATGAATGGAATTCAATACAGCAAAGTAAAATGCTTTAAATACATAAAACAAATATCTTGGTGGACCTTCCACCATCTGTTTTAGTAACTTAAATTATAAAAAACACCCTAAATTTAAGAAAAGTTATATCAACAGCTAAAATTGAGATATTTTTCCATCTATTACTTTGATTTTCCTGACCCATTTTTGAGAATTGTCAGCATTCTGGATCAATAATGCCAAATTATTTCTTGAAGACAGTGAGATTCCTCCCAAGTCATCTAACATGCTCACTAATCAATAAAGATAAGAACAAACAAGAAAGCCATATTTATGAAGCAAGCAAATTATATTAAAAGACTGACTTTGAGAAAAGGTTGCTGCTTGCCAAGAAAATTTTATTATTATAAAACTTTTTCTGTCATTTGTATTACTTCATTTTCCCTTTCAGATTATCTGTGTAGCCTTGTAAACACATCATAATCCAAAGCAGTTGAGCTTTACCAATAAAATGTAAATCAACACAATAGAGCCAACTGCATAATTAAAACAAAAGTATACCGGGCTTCCCTGGTGGCACAGTGGTTGAGAGTCTGCCTGCCGATGCAGGGGCCCTGGGTTCGTGCCTCGGTTCGGGAAGATACCACATGCAGCGGAGGGGCTAGGCCCGTGAGCCATGGCCACTGAGCCGGCGGGTCGGGAGCCTGTGCTCCGTAACGGGGGAGGCCACAACAGTGAGAGGCCCACGTACTGAAAAAAAAAAAAAAACATACCACCATCAACCCAAGCAGATTACAAAATAGCAAGCAGATTTTAAAATAATAGTCTACAAGCCTGCTTTTTTAAATATATAACTAAATGCATTGAATATCTTATATAAAAAGCCAAAAGATAGAGTTGAAACCGAATATCAAAAGTAAACATCTCCTTCCCCAAAACCCTAACTCCACTCCAGTCATGAGGAGAACATCACACAAAGCCAAGTTGAAGGACAGTCTATGAAATATGTGAACCAGGACTCTTCAAAATTGTCATTAAGAAAAGGAAAGTCTGGGACTTTCCTGGTGGTGCACTAGTTAAGAATCCATCTGCCAATGCAGGGGACACCGGTTCCAGCCCTGGTCCGGGAAGATCCCACATGCCGCAGAGCAAGTAAGCCCGTACATCACAACTACTGAGCCTGCGCTCTAGAGCCCGCCAGCCACAACAACTGAGGCCACACGCTGCAACTAATGAAGCCCGCGCACTCTAGGGCCTGTGTGCCGCAAATACTGAGCCCAGGTGCTGCAATTACTGAAGCCCGCACTCTTAGAGCCCACGCTCCGCAACAAGAGAAGCCACCACAATGAGAAGTCCGCGCACCACAATAAAGAGTAGCCCCCACTTGCCACAACTAGAGAAAGCCTGCGCGCAGCAACAAAGACTCAACTCAGCCAAATATAAACAATAATATAAAAATAAATAAAGGCATCATCACATAAACACAAATGAGGAAATATTTTTTTTCAAAAAAGAATAACGGGCGGGGCAGTGGTTAAGAATCCGCCTGCCAGTGCAGGGGACACGGATTTGAGCCCTGGTCCTGGAAGATCCCACATGCTGCAGTGCAACTAAGCCCGTGAGCCACAACTACTGAGCCTGCGCTTCTGGAGCCTGTGCTCCGCAACAAGAGGCGCCACGGCACTGAGAGGCCCACGAACCACGATGAGGAGTGGCCCCTGCTCGCCGCAACTAGAGAAGGCCCTCGCACAGAAACGAAGACCCAACACAGCCAAAAATAAATAAAATATAAATAAAAATAAATACATTTAAAAGAAAAACCTATACATTTCCCTTTCTGCAAATGTAGGTTTTCGAGGCAAGAGTAGAGCCTCAGAAAGAATGTCTGCAAACAGAACAATCACTAGTTCACTAAGTACAAATTGTAGGATACTTTTGGAGAATCCCATCACAGCTAGATAATTGGTCCAGGACCAAAAGTAACTACTGGAAGAAAAATGAAATCAACAGTGTACCACAGAGGTGGGAGGCACACTGGCCTGGACTAAGACATGTTCAGTCATAGATAATAAGGGTGGTGATTTTTAAGCATCATTCTCGACCCACTGTGGACTTCCTTCTGCAGCAGTATAAGGAGACCACCAGATCATCTTGAAATCAAGTCATGAAATGTACCTTTATATTTCTAAAAATCAATGATCGTCCTTAAATTAACTTTTCTTATTAATTTAGTCATGGTGCTCTTTTACTTCTAAAACATTAAATCTTATTTGATTAGAGACAGACTTCAAAAAATAAAAATAAACTGTGATCAAATAGCAGGAACAAACAGTAGTAACTAAAATTTCTTCAATCTAAACTGGAGATGATTTCTGTATCTCTGTCTTTTACATTTGTCTCCATTAGGGGAAAAAATATGTACCTCATAATTAACTTGGCTGGAATGAATCAGACTGCATTTGTAAAAGTCTCAGAAGACCAATGAGCTGTGCTAAACAGTACCACTATCCACCTGAGCAGAAATTACTATCCTTAAGTTTCTATACATAACTAACACAACAAAAATTTAAACAAAAGAAGAACTACTAGAAACAAATTAGAGATTCATGTTTTTAAGTCAGTAATTTGCCTTTAGTCAGTAATTTGCCTCATACATTATGATTTTCCCTGTGGAAACCCAATTATTATCCTGAAAACAAGACCACTTTAGAAAGCAAATGCATTGTGACAAAAGAAAGAAAAGGCAGATTGATACATTATTAAAATAACTCACACGCCATACCCTGAGGAGTAAGGAAGCCATGGCAGAGCAGGCCCCCTTCTCCTCAATGGACAGCACAGCTGTGGGGAAGACACTGCAGCTAGCAGAAGCGTGTCACACTTCCTCAGGGAGGAAGCAAGTTACAGACAACTCTACAGAGGGCACCCATAAACTCACGGCCACGCTCATTACCCAACGTCCAGGCCACCCACAGGCTGACTGCAGCCCAACTTTCCCACCATTCCCACACAGGCCCCAGGAACCGTCAGGCCTCTGAGGCTCTGCCAATGCCCTTCCCTCCACCCAAATATCCTTTCCCTCCTCTCTCCGGACCTCAATCCTGCCCAGCTCTAAATGAGCACTGCAAGGCCTATTTCCCTAAGAATGCCTCTCTCAAAACCAAAATTACTTCCTCGAGAATGATCTGCCTCTTACTCATCCATCATTATCTTGGATTAAATACATCATGTAAGATGCCTTATCTGACCAACACAACTATTTTAGAAATAAGAGTCATGTTTTAGACCATCTATGACATGACATGACAACCATTCAGCTCACGAAAACCATTCAATAAATACTCTAATTGAATTGCCCAATGAGTTGACCTAAAATAACCTAAATGCCAAGCATTCCAAGAACCGTCCTGAACCAAATTCACTTCTCATTCGAATGCCAATGTCACAGACAGGGATGTTGTATTGTCCTTAAATGTACTTGCCTTTATCCAAAACTAGAATCTCTGATGAATCTATGGGACACACATGTAAAATATTCTGCAAAGGAAAAAAGCTTTATTTAGTGTACTGTGCTTAATATTCAGCCAGACCTGCATTTTTCTCTAAACCTTATACAATTACTTAGTCTGCAAGAAGCATTAGAAGAGAGACAATGTCTATTGAGAAAAATACGGGAAGCGAAGGTCATCAATCATTTTCTACTTTCAATAATCTCTTTCATAAAGAGGTAAATGCTCCTAAATTCCAGAATGAATGGAATTCAATACAGCAAAGTAAAATGCTTTAAATACATAAAACAAATATCTTGGTGGACCT
This sequence comes from Mesoplodon bidens, assembly GCF_964165515.1. Lineage (NCBI taxonomy): Eukaryota > Metazoa > Chordata > Mammalia > Artiodactyla > Ziphiidae > Mesoplodon > Mesoplodon bidens. The sequence continues at coordinate 228,122 of NW_027671795.1, read as the reverse complement.
TCCACCATCTGTTTTAGTAACTTAAATTAAAAAAAACACCCTAAATTTAAGAAAAGTTATATCAACAGCTAAAATTGAGATATTTTTCCATCTATTACTTTGATTTTCCTGACCCATTTTTGAGAATTGTCAGCATTCTGGATCAATAATGCCAAATTATTTCTTGAAGACAGTGAGATTCCTCCCAAGTCATCTAACATGCTCACTAATCAATAAAGATAAGAACAAACAAGAAAGCCATATTTATGAAGCAAGCAAATTATATTAAAAGACTGACTTTGAGAAAAGGTTGCTGCTTGCCAAGAAAATTTTATTATTATAAAACTTTTTCTGTCATTTGTATTACTTCATTTTCCCTTTCAGATTATCTGTGTAGCCTTGTAAACACATCATAATCCAAAGCAGTTGAGCTTTACCAATAAAATGTAAATCAACACAATAGAGCCAACTGCATAATTAAAACAAAAGTATACCGGGCTTCCCTGGTGGCACAGTGGTTGAGAGTCTGCCTGCCGATGCAGGGGCCCTGGGTTCGTGCCTCGGTTCGGGAAGATACCACATGCAGCGGAGGGGCTAGCCCCGTGAGCCATGGCCACTGAGCCGGCGGGTCGGGAGCCTGTGCTCCGTAACGGGGGAGGCCACAACAGTGAGAGGCCCACGTACTGAAAAAAAAAAAAACATACCACCATCAACCCAAGCAGATTACAAAATAGCAAGCAGATTTTAAAATAATAGTCTACAAGCCTGCTTTTTTAAATATATAACTAAATGCATTGAATATCTTATATAAAAAGCCAAAAGATAGAGTTGAAACCGAATATCAAAAGTAAACATCTCCTTCCCCAAAACCCTAACTCCACTCCAGTCATGAGGAGAACATCACACAAAGCCAAGTTGAAGGACAGTCTATGAAATATGTGAACCAGGACTCTTCAAAATTGTCATTAAGAAAAGGAAAGTCTGGGACTTTCCTGGTGGTGCACTAGTTAAGAATCCATCTGCCAATGCAGGGGACACCGGTTCCAGCCCTGGTCCGGGAAGATCCCACATGCCGCAGAGCAAGTAAGCCCGTACATCACAACTACTGAGCCTGCGCTCTAGAGCCCGCCAGCCACAACAACTGAGGCCACACGCTGCAACTAATGAAGCCCGCGCACTCTAGGGCCTGTGTGCCGCAAATACTGAGCCCAGGTGCTGCAATTACTGAAGCCCGCACTCTTAGAGCCCACGCTCCGCAACAAGAGAAGCCACCACAATGAGAAGTCCGCGCACCACAATAAAGAGTAGCCCCCACTTGCCACAACTAGAGAAAGCCTGCGCGCAGCAACAAAGACTCAACTCAGCCAAATATAAACAATAATATAAAAATAAATAAAGGCATCATCACATAAACACAAATGAGGAAATATTTTTTTTCAAAAAAGAATAACGGGCGGGGCAGTGGTTAAGAATCCGCCTGCCAGTGCAGGGGACACGGATTTGAGCCCTGGTCCTGGAAGATCCCACATGCTGCAGTGCAACTAAGCCCGTGAGCCACAACTACTGAGCCTGCGCTTCTGGAGCCTGTGCTCCGCAACAAGAGGCGCCACGGCACTGAGAGGCCCACGAACCACGATGAGGAGTGGCCCCTGCTCGCCGCAACTAGAGAAGGCCCTCGCACAGAAACGAAGACCCAACACAGCCAAAAATAAATAAAATATAAATAAAAATAAATACATTTAAAAGGAAAACCTATACATTTCCCTTTCTGCAAATGTAGGTTTTCGAAGCAAGAGTAGAGCCTCAGAAAGAATGTCTGCAAACAGAACAATCACTAGTTCACTAAGGACAAATTGTAGGATACTTTTGGAGAATCCCATCACAGCTAGATATTTGGTCCAGGACCAAAAGTAACTACTGGAAGAAAAATGAAATCAACAGTGTACCACAGAGGTGGGAGGCACACTGGCCTGGACTAAGACATGTTCAGTCATAGATAATAAGGGTGGTGATTTTTAAGCATCATTCTCGACCCACTGTGGACTTCCTTCTGCAGCAGTATAAGGAGACCACCAGATCATCTTGAAATCAAGTCATGAAATGTACCTTTATATTTCTAAAAATCAATGATCGTCCTTAAATTAACTTTTCTTATTAATTTAGTCATGGTGCTCTTTTACTTCTAAAACATTAAATCTTATTTGATTAGAGACAGACTTCAAAAAATAAAAATAAACTGTGATCAAATAGCAGGAACAAACAGTAGTAACTAAAATTTCTTCAATCTAAACTGGAGATGATTTCTGTATCTCTGTCTTTTACATTTGTCTCCATTAGGGGAAAAAATATGTACCTCATAATTAACTTGGCTGGAATGAATCAGACTGCATTTGTAAAAGTCTCAGAAGACCAATGAGCTGTGCTAAACAGTACCACTATCCACCTGAGCAGAAATTACTATCCTTAAGTTTCTATACATAACTAACACAACAAAAATTTAAACAAAAGAAGAACTACTAGAAACAAATTAGAGATTCATGTTTTTAAGTCAGTAATTTGCCTTTAGTCAGTAATTTGCCTCATACATTATGATTTTCCCTGTGGAAACCCAATTATTATCCTGAAAACAAGACCACTTTAGAAAGCAAATGCATTGTGACAAAAGAAAGAAAAGGCAGATTGATACATTATTAAAATAACTCACACGCCATACCCTGAGGAGTAAGGAAGCCATGGCAGAGCAGGCCCCCTTCTCCTCAATGGACAGCACAGCTGTGGGGAAGACACTGCAGCTAGCAGAAGCGTGTCACACTTCCTCAGGGAGGAAGCAAGTTACAGACAACTCTACAGAGGGCACCCATAAACTCACGGCCACGCTCATTACCCAACGTCCAGGCCACCCAGAGGCTGACTGCAGCCCAACTTTCCCACCATTCCCACACAGGCCCCAGGAACCGTCAGGCCTCTGAGGCTCTGCCAATGCCCTTCCCTCCACCCAAATATCCTTTCCCTCCTCTCTCCGGACCTCAATCCTGCCCAGCTCTAAATGAGCACTGCAAGGCCTATTTCCCTAAGAATGCCTCTCTCAAAACCAAAATTACTTCCTCGAGAATGATCTGCCTCTTACTCATCCATCATTATCTTGGATTAAATACATCAGGTAAGATGCCTTATCTGACCAACACAACTATTTTAGAAATAAGAGTCATGTTTTAGACCATCTATGACATGACATGACAACCATTCAGCTCACGAAAACCATTCAATAAATACTCTAATTGAATTGCCCAAAGAGTTGACCTAAAATAACCTAAATGCCAAGCATTCCAAGAACCGTCCTGAACCAAATTCACTTCTCATTCGAATGCCAATGTCACAGAAAGGGATGTTGTATTGTCCTTAAATGTACTTGCCTTTATCCAAAACTAGAATCTCTGATGAATCTATGGGACACACATGTAAAATATTCTGCAAAGGAAGAAAGCTTTATTTAGTGTACTGTGCTTAATATTCAGCCAGACCTGCATTTTTCTCTAAACCTTATCCAATTACTTAGTCTGCAAGAAGCATTAGAAGAGAGACAATGTCTATTGAGAAAAATACGGGAAGCGAAGGTCATCAATCATTTTCTACTTTCAATAATCTCTTTCATAAAGAGGTAAATGCTCCTAAATTCCAGAATGAATGGAATTCAATACAGCAAAGTAAAATGCTTTAAATACATAAAACAAATATCTTGGTGGACCTTCCACCATCTGTTTTAGTAACTTAAATTAAAAAAAACACCCTAAATTTAAGAAAAGTTATATCAACAGCTAAAATTGAGATATTTTTCCATCTATTACTTTGATTTTCCTGACCCATTTTTGAGAATTGTCAGCATTCTGGATCAATAATGCCAAATTATTTCTTGAAGACAGTGAGATTCCTCCCAAGTCATCTAACATGCTCACTAATCAATAAAGATAAGAACAAACAAGAAAGCCATATTTATGAAGCAAGCAAATTATATTAAAAGACTGACTTTGAGAAAAGGTTGCTGCTTGCCAAGAAAATTTTATTATTATAAAACTTTTTCTGTCATTTGTATTACCTCATTTTCCCTTTCAGATTATCTGTGTAGCCTTGTAAACACATCATAATCCAAAGCAGTTGAGCTTTACCAATAAAATGTAAATCAACACAATAGAGCCAACTGCATAATTAAAACAAAAGTATACCGGGCTTCCCTGGTGGCACAGTGGTTGAGAGTCTGCCTGCCGATGCAGGGGCCCTGGGTTCGTGCCTCGGTTCGGGAAGATACCACATGCAGCGGAGGGGCTAGGCCCGTGAGCCATGGCCACTGAGCCGGCGGGTCGGGAGCCTGTGCTCCGTAACGGGGGAGGCCACAACAGTGAGAGGCCCACGTACTGAAAAAAAAAAAACATACCACCATCAACCCAAGCAGATTACAAAATAGCAAGCAGATTTTAAAATAATAGTCTACAAGCCTGCTTTTTTAAATATATAACTAAATGCATTGAATATCTTATATAAAAAGCCAAAAGATAGAGTTGAAACCGAATATCAAAAGTAAACATCTCCTTCCCCAAAACCCTAACTCCACTCCAGTCATGAGGAGAACATCACACAAAGCCAAGTTGAAGGACAGTCTATGAAATATGTGAACCAGGACTCTTCAAAATTGTCATTAAGAAAAGGAAAGTCTGGGACTTTCCTGGTGGTGCACTAGTTAAGAATCCATCTGCCAATGCAGGGGACACCGGTTCCAGCCCTGGTCCGGGAAGATCCCACATGCCGCAGAGCAAGTAAGCCCGTACATCACAACTACTGAGCCTGCGCTCTAGAGCCCGCCAGCCACAACAACTGAGGCCACACGCTGCAACTAATGAAGCCCGCGCACTCTAGGGCCTGTGTGCCGCAAATACTGAGCCCAGGTGCTGCAATTACTGAAGCCCGCACTCTTAGAGCCCACGCTCCGCAACAAGAGAAGCCACCACAATGAGAAGTCCGCGCACCACAATAAAGAGTAGCCCCCACTTGCCACAACTAGAGAAAGCCTGCGCGCAGCAACAAAGACTCAACTCAGCCAAATATAAACAATAATAAAAAAATAAATAAAGGCATCATCACATAAACACAAATGAGGAAATATTTTTTTTAAAAAAAGAATAACGGGCGGGGCAGTGGTTAAGAATCCGCCTGCCAGTGCAGGGGACACGGATTTGAGCCCTGGTCCTGGAAGATCCCACATGCTGCAGTGCAACTAAGCCCGTGAGCCACAACTACTGAGCCTGCGCTTCTGGAGCCTGTGCTCCGCAACAAGAGGCGCCACGGCAGTGAGAGGCCCACGAACCACGATGAGGAGTGGCCCCTGCTCGCCGCAACTAGAGAAGGCCCTCGCACAGAAACGAAGACCCAACACAGCCAAAAATAAATAAAATATAAATAAAAATAAATACATTTAAAAGGAAAACCTATACATTTCCCTTTCTGCAAATGTAGGTTTTCGAAGCAAGAGTAGAGCCTCAGAAAGAATGTCTGCAAACAGAACAATCACTAGTTCACTAAGGACAAATTGTAGGATACTTTTGGAGAATCCCATCACAGCTAGATATTTGGTCCAGGACCAAAAGTAACTACTGGAAGAAAAATGAAATCAACAGTGTACCACAGAGGTGGGAGGCACACTGGCCTGGACTAAGACATGTTCAGTCATAGATAATAAGGGTGGTGATTTTTAAGCATCATTCTCGACCCACTGTGGACTTCCTTCTGCAGCAGTATAAGGAGACCACCAGATCATCTTGAAATCAAGTCATGAAATGTACCTTTATATTTCTAAAAATCAATGATCGTCCTTAAATTAACTTTTCTTATTAATTTAGTCATGGTGCTCTTTTACTTCTAAAACATTAAATCTTATTTGATTAGAGACAGACTTCAAAAAATAAAAATAAACTGTGATCAAATAGCAGGAACAAACAGTAGTAACTAAAATTTCTTCAATCTAAACTGGAGATGATTTCTGTATCTCTGTCTTTTACATTTGTCTCCATTAGGGGAAAAAATATGTACCTCATAATTAACTTGGCTGGAATGAATCAGACTGCATTTGTAAAAGTCTCAGAAGACCAATGAGCTGTGCTAAACAGTACCACTATCCACCTGAGCAGAAATTACTATCCTTAAGTTTCTATACATAACTAACACAACAAAAATTTAAACAAAAGAAGAACTACTAGAAACAAATTAGAGATTCATGTTTTTAAGTCAGTAATTTGCCTTTAGTCAGTAATTTGCCTCATACATTATGATTTTCCCTGTGGAAACCCAATTATTATCCTGAAAACAAGACCACTTTAGAAAGCAAATGCATTGTGACAAAAGAAAGAAAAGGCAGATTGATACATTATTAAAATAACTCACACGCCATACCCTGAGGAGTAAGGAAGCCATGGCAGAGCAGGCCCCCTTCTCCTCAATGGACAGCACAGCTGTGGGGAAGACACTGCAGCTAGCAGAAGCGTGTCACACTTCCTCAGGGAGGAAGCAAGTTACAGACAACTCTACAGAGGGCACCCATAAACTCACGGCCACGCTCATTACCCAACGTCCAGGCCACCCAGAGGCTGACTGCAGCCCAACTTTCCCACCATTCCCACACAGGCCCCAGGAACCGTCAGGCCTCTGAGGCTCTGCCAATGCCCTTCCCTCCACCCAAATATCCTTTCCCTCCTCTCTCCGGACCTCAATCCTGCCCAGCTCTAAATGAGCACTGCAAGGCCTATTTCCCTAAGAATGCCTCTCTCAAAACCAAAATTACTTCCTCGAGAATGATCTGCCTCTTACTCATCCATCATTATCTTGGATTAAATACATCAGGTAAGATGCCTTATCTGACCAACACAACTATTTTAGAAATAAGAGTCATGTTTTAGACCATCTATGACATGACATGACAACCATTCAGCTCACGAAAACCATTCAATAAATACTCTAATTGAATTGCCCAAAGAGTTGACCTAAAATAACCTAAATGCCAAGCATTCCAAGAACCGTCCTGAACCAAATTCACTTCTCATTCGAATGCCAATGTCACAGAAAGGGATGTTGTATTGTCCTTAAATGTACTTGCCTTTATCCAAAACTAGAATCTCTGATGAATCTATGGGACACACATGTAAAATATTCTGCAAAGGAAAAAAGCTTTATTTAGTGTACTGTGCTTAATATTCAGCCAGACCTGCATTTTTCTCTAAACCTTATACAATTACTTAGTCTGCAAGAAGCATTAGAAGAGAGACAATGTCTATTGAGAAAAATACGGGAAGCGAAGGTCATCAATCATTTTCTACTTTCAATAATCTCTTTCATAAAGAGGTAAATGCTCCTAAATTCCAGAATGAATGGAATTCAATACAGCAAAGTAAAATGCTTTAAATACATAAAACAAATATCTTGGTGGACCTTCCACCATCTGTTTTAGTAACTTAAATTATAAAAAACACCCTAAATTTAAGAAAAGTTATATCAACAGCTAAAATTGAGATATTTTTCCATCTATTACTTTGATTTTCCTGACCCATTTTTGAGAATTGTCAGCATTCTGGATCAATAATGCCAAATTATTTCTTGAAGACAGTGAGATTCCTCCCAAGTCATCTAACATGCTCACTAATCAATAAAGATAAGAACAAACAAGAAAGCCATATTTATGAAGCAAGCAAATTATATTAAAAGACTGACTTTGAGAAAAGGTTGCTGCTTGCCAAGAAAATTTTATTATTATAAAACTTTTTCTGTCATTTGTATTACTTCATTTTCCCTTTCAGATTATCTGTGTAGCCTTGTAAACACATCATAATCCAAAGCAGTTGAGCTTTACCAATAAAATGTAAATCAACACAATAGAGCCAACTGCATAATTAAAACAAAAGTATACCGGGCTTCCCTGGTGGCACAGTGGTTGAGAGTCTGCCTGCCGATGCAGGGGCCCTGGGTTCGTGCCTCGGTTCGGGAAGATACCACATGCAGCGGAGGGGCTAGGCCCGTGAGCCATGGCCACTGAGCCGGCGGGTCGGGAGCCTGTGCTCCGTAACGGGGGAGGCCACAACAGTGAGAGGCCCACGTACTGAAAAAAAAAAAAAACATACCACCATCAACCCAAGCAGATTACAAAATAGCAAGCAGATTTTAAAATAATAGTCTACAAGCCTGCTTTTTTAAATATATAACTAAATGCATTGAATATCTTATATAAAAAGCCAAAAGATAGAGTTGAAACCGAATATCAAAAGTAAACATCTCCTTCCCCAAAACCCTAACTCCACTCCAGTCATGAGGAGAACATCACACAAAGCCAAGTTGAAGGACAGTCTATGAAATATGTGAACCAGGACTCTTCAAAATTGTCATTAAGAAAAGGAAAGTCTGGGACTTTCCCGGTGGTGCACTAGTTAAGAATCCATCTGCCAATGCAGGGGACACCGGTTCCAGCCCTGGTCCGGGAAGATCCCACATGCCGCAGAGCAAGTAAGCCCGTACATCACAACTACTGAGCCTGCGCTCTAGAGCCCGCCAGCCACAACAACTGAGGCCACACGCTGCAACTAATGAAGCCCGCGCACTCTAGGGCCTGTGTGCCGCAAATACTGAGCCCAGGTGCTGCAATTACTGAAGCCCGCACTCTTAGAGCCCACGCTCCGCAACAAGAGAAGCCACCACAATGAGAAGTCCGCGCACCACAATAAAGAGTAGCCCCCACTTGCCACAACTAGAGAAAGCCTGCGCGCAGCAACAAAGACTCAACTCAGCCAAATATAAACAATAATAAAAAAATAAATAAAGGCATCATCACATAAACACAAATGAGGAAATATTTTTTTTAAAAAAAGAATAACGGGCGGGGCAGTGGTTAAGAATCCGCCTGCCAGTGCAGGGGACACGGATTTGAGCCCTGGTCCTGGAAGATCCCACATGCTGCAGTGCAACTAAGCCCGTGAGCCACAACTACTGAGCCTGCGCTTCTGGAGCCTGTGCTCCGCAACAAGAGGCGCCACGGCACTGAGAGGCCCACGAACCACGATGAGGAGTGGCCCCTGCTCGCCGCAACTAGAGAAGGCCCTCGCACAGAAACGAAGACCCAACACAGCCAAAAATAAATAAAATATAAATAAAAATAAATACATTTAAAAGAAAAACCTATACATTTCCCTTTCTGCAAATGTAGGTTTTCGAGGCAAGAGTAGAGCCTCAGAAAGAATGTCTGCAAACAGAACAATCACTAGTTCACTAAGTACAAATTGTAGGATACTTTTGGAGAATCCCATCACAGCTAGATAATTGGTCCAGGACCAAAAGTAACTACTGGAAGAAAAATGAAATCAACAGTGTACCACAGAGGTGGGAGGCACACTGGCCTGGACTAAGACATGTTCCGTCATAGATAATAAGGGTGGTGATTTTTAAGCATCATTCTCGACCCACTGTGGACTTCCTTCTGCAGCAGTATAAGGATACCACCAGATCATCTTGAAATCAAGTCATGAAATGTACCTTTATATTTCTAAAAATCAATGATCGTCCTTAAATTAACTTTTCTTATTAATTTAGTCATGGTGCTCTTTTACTTCTAAAACATTAAATCTTATTTGATTAGAGACAGACTTCAAAAAATAAAAATAAACTGTGATCAAATAGCAGGAACAAACAGTAGTAACTAAAATTTCTTCAATCTAAACTGGAGATGATTTCTGTATCTCTGTCTTTTACATTTGTCTCCATTAGGGGAAAAAATATGTACCTCATAATTAACTTGGCTGGAATGAATCAGACTGCATTTGTAAAAGTCTCAGAAGACCAATGAGCTGTGCTAAACAGTACCACTATCCACCTGAGCAGAAATTACTATCCTTAAGTTTCTATACATAACTAACACAACAAAAATTTAAACAAAAGAAGAACTACTAGAAACAAATTAGAGATTCATGTTTTTAAGTCAGTAATTTGCCTTTAGTCAGTAATTTGCCTCATACATTATGATTTTCCCTGTGGAAACCCAATTATTATCCTGAAAACAAGACCACTTTAGAAAGCAAATGCATTGTGACAAAAGAAAGAAAAGGCAGATTGATACATTATTAAAATAACTCACACGCCATACCCTGAGGAGTAAGGAAGCCATGGCAGAGCAGGCCCCCTTCTCCTCAATGGACAGCACAGCTGTGGGGAAGACACTGCAGCGAGCAGAAGCGTGTCACACTTCCTCAGGGAGGAAGCAAGTTACAGACAACTCTACAGAGGGCACCCATAAACTCACGGCCACGCTCATTACCCAACGTCCAGGCCACCCACAGGCTGACTGCAGCCCAACTTTCCCACCATTCCCACACAGGCCCCAGGAACCGTCAGGCCTCTGAGGCTCTGCCAATGCCCTTCCCTCCACCCAAATATCCTTTCCCTCCTCTCTCCGGACCTCAATCCTGCCCAGCTCTAAATGAGCACTGCAAGGCCTATTTCCCTAAGAATGCCTCTCTCAAAACCAAAATTACTTCCTCGAGAATGATCTGCCTCTTACTCATCCATCATTATCTTGGATTAAATACATCAGGTAAGATGCCTTATCTGACCAACACAACTATTTTAGAAATAAGAGTCATGTTTTAGACCATCTATGACATGACATGACAACCATTCAGCTCACGAAAACCATTCAATAAATACTCTAATTGAATTGCCCAAAGAGTTGACCTAAAATAACCTAAATGCCAAGCATTCCAAGAACCGTCCTGAACCAAATTCACTTCTCATTCGAATGCCAATGTCACAGAAAGGGATGTTGTATTGTCCTTAAATGTACTTGCCTTTATCCAAAACTAGAATCTCTGATGAATCTATGGGACACACATGTAAAATACTCTGCAAAGGAAAAAAGCTTTATTTAGTGTACTGTGCTTAATATTCAGCCAGACCTGCATTTTTCTCTAAACCTTATACAATTACTTAGTCTGCAAGAAGCATTAGAAGAGAGACAATGTCTATTGAGAAAAATACGGGAAGCGAAGGTCATCAATCATTTTCTACTTTCAATAATCTCTTTCATAAAGAGGTAAATGCTCCTAAATTCCAGAATGAATGGAATTCAATACAGCAAAGTAAAATGCTTTAAATACATAAAACAAATATCTTGGTGGACCTTCCACCATCTGTTTTAGTAACTTAAATTATAAAAAACACCCTAAATTTAAGAAAAGTTATATCAACAGCTAAAATTGAGATATTTTTCCATCTATTACTTTGATTTTCCTGACCCATTTTTGAGAATTGTCAGCATTCTGGATCAATAATGCCAAATTATTTCTTGAAGACAGTGAGATTCCTCCCAAGTCATCTAACATGCTCACTAATCAATAAAGATAAGAACAAACAAGAAAGCCATATTTATGAAGCAAGCAAATTATATTAAAAGACTGACTTTGAGAAAAGGTTGCTGCTTGCCAAGAAAATTTTATTATTATAAAACTTTTTCTGTCATTTGTATTACTTCATTTTCCCTTTCAGATTATCTGTGTAGCCTTGTAAACACATCATAATCCAAAGCAGTTGAGCTTTACCAATAAAATGTAAATCAACACAATAGAGCCAACTGCATAATTAAAACAAAAGTATACCGGGCTTCCCTGGTGGCACAGTGGTTGAGAGTCTGCCTGCCGATGCAGGGGCCCTGGGTTCGTGCCTCGGTTCGGGAAGATACCACATGCAGCGGAGGGGCTAGCCCCGTGAGCCATGGCCACTGAGCCGGCGGGTCGGGAGCCTGTGCTCCGTAACGGGGGAGGCCACAACAGTGAGAGGCCCACGTACTGAAAAAAAAAAAAACATACCACCATCAACCCAAGCAGATTACAAAATAGCAAGCAGATTTTAAAATAATAGTCTACAAGCCTGCTTTTTTAAATATATAACTAAATGCATTGAATATCTTATATAAAAAGCCAAAAGATAGAGTTGAAACCGAATATCAAAAGTAAACATCTCCTTCCCCAAAACCCTAACTCCACTCCAGTCATGAGGAGAACATCACACAAAGCCAAGTTGAAGGACAGTCTATGAAATATGTGAACCAGGACTCTTCAAAATTGTCATTAAGAAAAGGAAAGTCTGGGACTTTCCTGGTGGTGCACTAGTTAAGAATCCATCTGCCAATGCAGGGGACACCGGTTCCAGCCCTGGTCCGGGAAGATCCCACATGCCGCAGAGCAAGTAAGCCCGTACATCACAACTACTGAGCCTGCGCTCTAGAGCCCGCCAGCCACAACAACTGAGGCCACACGCTGCAACTAATGAAGCCCGCGCACTCTAGGGCCTGTGTGCCGCAAATACTGAGCCCAGGTGCTGCAATTACTGAAGCCCGCACTCTTAGAGCCCACGCTCCGCAACAAGAGAAGCCACCACAATGAGAAGTCCGCGCACCACAATAAAGAGTAGCCCCCACTTGCCACAACTAGAGAAAGCCTGCGCGCAGCAACAAAGACTCAACTCAGCCAAATATAAACAATAATAAAAAAATAAATAAAGGCATCATCACATAAACACAAATGAGGAAATATTTTTTTTAAAAAAAGAATAACGGGCGGGGCAGTGGTTAAGAATCCGCCTGCCAGTGCAGGGGACACGGATTTGAGCCCTGGTCCTGGAAGATCCCACATGCTGCAGTGCAACTAAGCCCGTGAGCCACAACTACTGAGCCTGCGCTTCTGGAGCCTGTGCTCCGCAACAAGAGGCGCCACGGCACTGAGAGGCCCACGAACCACGATGAGGAGTGGCCCCTGCTCGCCGCAACTAGAGAAGGCCCTCGCACAGAAACGAAGACCCAACACAGCCAAAAATAAATAAAATATAAATAAAAATAAATACATTTAAAAGAAAAACCTATACATTTCCCTTTCTGCAAATGTAGGTTTTCGAGGCAAGAGTAGAGCCTCAGAAAGAATGTCTGCAAACAGAACAATCACTAGTTCACTAAGTACAAATTGTAGGATACTTTTGGAGAATCCCATCACAGCTAGATAATTGGTCCAGGACCAAAAGTAACTACTGGAAGAAAAATGAAATCAACAGTGTACCACAGAGGTGGGAGGCACACTGGCCTGGACTAAGACATGTTCAGTCATAGATAATAAGGGTGGTGATTTTTAAGCATCATTCTCGACCCACTGTGGACTTCCTTCTGCAGCAGTATAAGGAGACCACCAGATCATCTTGAAATCAAGTCATGAAATGTACCTTTATATTTCTAAAAATCAATGATCGTCCTTAAATTAACTTTTCTTATTAATTTAGTCATGGTGCTCTTTTACTTCTAAAACATTAAATCTTATTTGATTAGAGACAGACTTCAAAAAATAAAAATAAACTGTGATCAAATAGCAGGAACAAACAGTAGTAACTAAAATTTCTTCAATCTAAACTGGAGATGATTTCTGTATCTCTGTCTTTTACATTTGTCTCCATTAGGGGAAAAAATATGTACCTCATAATTAACTTGGCTGGAATGAATCAGACTGCATTTGTAAAAGTCTCAGAAGACCAATGAGCTGTGCTAAACAGTACCACTATCCACCTGAGCAGAAATTACTATCCTTAAGTTTCTATACATAACTAACACAACAAAAATTTAAACAAAAGAAGAACTACTAGAAACAAATTAGAGATTCATGTTTTTAAGTCAGTAATTTGCCTTTAGTCAGTAATTTGCCTCATACATTATGATTTTCCCTGTGGAAACCCAATTATTATCCTGAAAACAAGACCACTTTAGAAAGCAAATGCATTGTGACAAAAGAAAGAAAAGGCAGATTGATACATTATTAAAATAACTCACACGCCATACCCTGAGGAGTAAGGAAGCCATGGCAGAGCAGGCCCCCTTCTCCTCAATGGACAGCACAGCTGTGGGGAAGACACTGCAGCTAGCAGAAGCGTGTCACACTTCCTCAGGGAGGAAGCAAGTTACAGACAACTCTACAGAGGGCACCCATAAACTCACGGCCACGCTCATTACCCAACGTCCAGGCCACCCACAGGCTGACTGCAGCCCAACTTTCCCACCATTCCCACACAGGCCCCAGGAACCGTCAGGCCTCTGAGGCTCTGCCAATGCCCTTCCCTCCACCCAAATATCCTTTCCCTCCTCTCTCCGGACCTCAATCCTGCCCAGCTCTAAATGAGCACTGCAAGGCCTATTTCCCTAAGAATGCCTCTCTCAAAACCAAAATTACTTCCTCGAGAATGATCTGCCTTACTCATCCATCATTATCTTGGATTAAATACATCATGTAAGATGCCTTATCTGACCAACACAACTATTTTAGAAATAAGAGTCATGTTTTAGACCATCTATGACATGACATGACAACCATTCAGCTCACGAAAACCATTCAATAAATACTCTAATTGAATTGCCCAAAGAGTTGACCTAAAATAACCTAAATGCCAAGCATTCCAAGAACCGTCCTGAACCAAATTCACTTCTCATTCGAATGCCAATGTCACAGACAGGGATGTTGTATTGTCCTTAAATGTACTTGCCTTTATCCAAAACTAGAATCTCTGATGAATCTATGGGACACACATGTAAAATATTCTGCAAAGGAAAAAAGCTTTATTTAGTGTACTGTGCTTAATATTCAGCCAGACCTGCATTTTTCTCTAAACCTTATCCAATTACTTAGTCTGCAAGAAGCATTAGAAGAGAGACAATGTCTATTGAGAAAAATACGGGAAGCGAAGGTCATCAATCATTTTCTACTTTCAATAATCTCTTTCATAAAGAGGTAAATGCTCCTAAATTCCAGAATGAATGGAATTCAATACAGCAAAGTAAAATGCTTTAAATACATAAAACAAATATCTTGGTGGACCTTCCACCATCTGTTTTAGTAACTTAAATTATAAAAAACACCCTAAATTTAAGAAAAGTTATATCAACAGCTAAAATTGAGATATTTTTCCATCTATTACTTTGATTTTCCTGACCCATTTTTGAGAATTGTCAGCATTCTGGATCAATAATGCCAAATTATTTCTTGAAGACAGTGAGATTCCTCCCAAGTCATCTAACATGCTCACTAATCAATAAAGATAAGAACAAACAAGAAAGCCATATTTATGAAGCAAGCAAATTATATTAAAAGACTGACTTTGAGAAAAGGTTGCTGCTTGCCAAGAAAATTTTATTATTATAAAACTTTTTCTGTCATTTGTATTACTTCATTTTCCCTTTCAGATTATCTGTGTAGCCTTGTAAACACATCATAATCCAAAGCAGTTGAGCTTTACCAATAAAATGTAAATCAACACAATAGAGCCAACTGCATAATTAAAACAAAAGTATACCGGGCTTCCCTGGTGGCACAGTGGTTGAGAGTCTGCCTGCCGATGCAGGGGCCCTGGGTTCGTGCCTCGGTTCGGGAAGATACCACATGCAGCGGAGGGGCTAGGCCCGTGAGCCATGGCCACTGAGCCGGCGGGTCGGGAGCCTGTGCTCCGTAACGGGGGAGGCCACAACAGTGAGAGGCCCACGTACTGAAAAAAAAAAAAAAACATACCACCATCAACCCAAGCAGATTACAAAATAGCAAGCAGATTTTAAAATAATAGTCTACAAGCCTGCTTTTTTAAATATATAACTAAATGCATTGAATATCTTATATAAAAAGCCAAAAGATAGAGTTGAAACCGAATATCAAAAGTAAACATCTCCTTCCCCAAAACCCTAACTCCACTCCAGTCATGAGGAGAACATCACACAAAGCCAAGTTGAAGGACAGTCTATGAAATATGTGAACCAGGACTCTTCAAAATTGTCATTAAGAAAAGGAAAGTCTGGGACTTTCCTGGTGGTGCACTAGTTAAGAATCCATCTGCCAATGCAGGGGACACCGGTTCCAGCCCTGGTCCGGGAAGATCCCACATGCCGCAGAGCAAGTAAGCCCGTACATCACAACTACTGAGCCTGCGCTCTAGAGCCCGCCAGCCACAACAACTGAGGCCACACGCTGCAACTAATGAAGCCCGCGCACTCTAGGGCCTGTGTGCCGCAAATACTGAGCCCAGGTGCTGCAATTACTGAAGCCCGCACTCTTAGAGCCCACGCTCCGCAACAAGAGAAGCCACCACAATGAGAAGTCCGCGCACCACAATAAAGAGTAGCCCCCACTTGCCACAACTAGAGAAAGCCTGCGCGCAGCAACAAAGACTCAACTCAGCCAAATATAAACAATAATATAAAAATAAATAAAGGCATCATCACATAAACACAAATGAGGAAATATTTTTTTTCAAAAAAGAATAACGGGCGGGGCAGTGGTTAAGAATCCGCCTGCCAGTGCAGGGGACACGGATTTGAGCCCTGGTCCTGGAAGATCCCACATGCTGCAGTGCAACTAAGCCCGTGAGCCACAACTACTGAGCCTGCGCTTCTGGAGCCTGTGCTCCGCAACAAGAGGCGCCACGGCACTGAGAGGCCCACGAACCACGATGAGGAGTGGCCCCTGCTCGCCGCAACTAGAGAAGGCCCTCGCACAGAAACGAAGACCCAACACAGCCAAAAATAAATAAAATATAAATAAAAATAAATACATTTAAAAGAAAAACCTATACATTTCCCTTTCTGCAAATGTAGGTTTTCGAGGCAAGAGTAGAGCCTCAGAAAGAATGTCTGCAAACAGAACAATCACTAGTTCACTAAGTACAAATTGTAGGATACTTTTGGAGAATCCCATCACAGCTAGATAATTGGTCCAGGACCAAAAGTAACTACTGGAAGAAAAATGAAATCAACAGTGTACCACAGAGGTGGGAGGCACACTGGCCTGGACTAAGACATGTTCAGTCATAGATAATAAGGGTGGTGATTTTTAAGCATCATTCTCGACCCACTGTGGACTTCCTTCTGCAGCAGTATAAGGAGACCACCAGATCATCTTGAAATCAAGTCATGAAATGTACCTTTATATTTCTAAAAATCAATGATCGTCCTTAAATTAACTTTTCTTATTAATTTAGTCATGGTGCTCTTTTACTTCTAAAACATTAAATCTTATTTGATTAGAGACAGACTTCAAAAAATAAAAATAAACTGTGATCAAATAGCAGGAACAAACAGTAGTAACTAAAATTTCTTCAATCTAAACTGGAGATGATTTCTGTATCTCTGTCTTTTACATTTGTCTCCATTAGGGGAAAAAATATGTACCTCATAATTAACTTGGCTGGAATGAATCAGACTGCATTTGTAAAAGTCTCAGAAGACCAATGAGCTGTGCTAAACAGTACCACTATCCACCTGAGCAGAAATTACTATCCTTAAGTTTCTATACATAACTAACACAACAAAAATTTAAACAAAAGAAGAACTACTAGAAACAAATTAGAGATTCATGTTTTTAAGTCAGTAATTTGCCTTTAGTCAGTAATTTGCCTCATACATTATGATTTTCCCTGTGGAAACCCAATTATTATCCTGAAAACAAGACCACTTTAGAAAGCAAATGCATTGTGACAAAAGAAAGAAAAGGCAGATTGATACATTATTAAAATAACTCACACGCCATACCCTGAGGAGTAAGGAAGCCATGGCAGAGCAGGCCCCCTTCTCCTCAATGGACAGCACAGCTGTGGGGAAGACACTGCAGCGAGCAGAAGCGTGTCACACTTCCTCAGGGAGGAAGCAAGTTACAGACAACTCTACAGAGGGCACCCATAAACTCACGGCCACGCTCATTACCCAACGTCCAGGCCACCCACAGGCTGACTGCAGCCCAACTTTCCCACCATTCCCACACAGGCCCCAGGAACCGTCAGGCCTCTGAGGCTCTGCCAATGCCCTTCCCTCCACCCAAATATCCTTTCCCTCCTCTCTCCGGACCTCAATCCTGCCCAGCTCTAAATGAGCACTGCAAGGCCTATTTCCCTAAGAATGCCTCTCTCAAAACCAAAATTACTTCCTCGAGAATGATCTGCCTCTTACTCATCCATCATTATCTTGGATTAAATACATCATGTAAGATGCCTTATCTGACCAACACAACTATTTTAGAAATAAGAGTCATGTTTTAGACCATCTATGACATGACATGACAACCATTCAGCTCACGAAAACCATTCAATAAATACTCTAATTGAATTGCCCAATGAGTTGACCTAAAATAACCTAAATGCCAAGCATTCCAAGAACCGTCCTGAACCAAATTCACTTCTCATTCGAATGCCAATGTCACAGACAGGGATGTTGTATTGTCCTTAAATGTACTTGCCTTTATCCAAAACTAGAATCTCTGATGAATCTATGGGACACACATGTAAAATATTCTGCAAAGGAAAAAAGCTTTATTTAGTGTACTGTGCTTAATATTCAGCCAGACCTGCATTTTTCTCTAAACCTTATACAATTACTTAGTCTGCAAGAAGCATTAGAAGAGAGACAATGTCTATTGAGAAAAATACGGGAAGCGAAGGTCATCAATCATTTTCTACTTTCAATAATCTCTTTCATAAAGAGGTAAATGCTCCTAAATTCCAGAATGAATGGAATTCAATACAGCAAAGTAAAATGCTTTAAATACATAAAACAAATATCTTGGTGGACCTTCCACCATCTGTTTTAGTAACTTAAATTAAAAAAAACACCCTAAATTTAAGAAAAGTTATATCAACAGCTAAAATTGAGATATTTTTCCATCTATTACTTTGATTTTCCTGACCCATTTTTGAGAATTGTCAGCATTCTGGATCAATAATGCCAAATTATTTCTTGAAGACAGTGAGATTCCTCCCAAGTCATCTAACATGCTCACTAATCAATAAAGATAAGAACAAACAAGAAAGCCATATTTATGAAGCAAGCAAATTATATTAAAAGACTGACTTTGAGAAAAGGTTGCTGCTTGCCAAGAAAATTTTATTATTATAAAACTTTTTCTGTCATTTGTATTACTTCATTTTCCCTTTCAGATTATCTGTGTAGCCTTGTAAACACATCATAATCCAAAGCAGTTGAGCTTTACCAATAAAATGTAAATCAACACAATAGAGCCAACTGCATAATTAAAACAAAAGTATACCGGGCTTCCCTGGTGGCACAGTGGTTGAGAGTCTGCCTGCCGATGCAGGGGCCCTGGGTTCGTGCCTCGGTTCGGGAAGATACCACATGCAGCGGAGGGGCTAGGCCCGTGAGCCATGGCCACTGAGCCGGCGGGTCGGGAGCCTGTGCTCCGTAACGGGGGAGGCCACAACAGTGAGAGGCCCACGTACTGAAAAAAAAAAAACATACCACCATCAACCCAAGCAGATTACAAAATAGCAAGCAGATTTTAAAATAATAGTCTACAAGCCTGCTTTTTTAAATATATAACTAAATGCATTGAATATCTTATATAAAAAGCCAAAAGATAGAGTTGAAACCGAATATCAAAAGTAAACATCTCCTTCCCCAAAACCCTAACTCCACTCCAGTCATGAGGAGAACATCACACAAAGCCAAGTTGAAGGACAGTCTATGAAATATGTGAACCAGGACTCTTCAAAATTGTCATTAAGAAAAGGAAAGTCTGGGACTTTCCTGGTGGTGCACTAGTTAAGAATCCATCTGCCAATGCAGGGGACACCGGTTCCAGCCCTGGTCCGGGAAGATCCCACATGCCGCAGAGCAAGTAAGCCCGTACATCACAACTACTGAGCCTGCGCTCTAGAGCCCGCCAGCCACAACAACTGAGGCCACACGCTGCAACTAATGAAGCCCGCGCACTCTAGGGCCTGTGTGCCGCAAATACTGAGCCCAGGTGCTGCAATTACTGAAGCCCGCACTCTTAGAGCCCACGCTCCGCAACAAGAGAAGCCACCACAATGAGAAGTCCGCGCACCACAATAAAGAGTAGCCCCCACTTGCCACAACTAGAGAAAGCCTGCGCGCAGCAACAAAGACTCAACTCAGCCAAATATAAACAATAATAAAAAAATAAATAAAGGCATCATCACATAAACACAAATGAGGAAATATTTTTTTTAAAAAAAGAATAACGGGCGGGGCAGTGGTTAAGAATCCGCCTGCCAGTGCAGGGGACACGGATTTGAGCCCTGGTCCTGGAAGATCCCACATGCTGCAGTGCAACTAAGCCCGTGAGCCACAACTACTGAGCCTGCGCTTCTGGAGCCTGTGCTCCGCAACAAGAGGCGCCACGGCACTGAGAGGCCCACGAACCACGATGAGGAGTGGCCCCTGCTCGCCGCAACTAGAGAAGGCCCTCGCACAGAAACGAAGACCCAACACAGCCAAAAATAAATAAAATATAAATAAAAATAAATACATTTAAAAGGAAAACCTATACATTTCCCTTTCTGCAAATGTAGGTTTTCGAAGCAAGAGTAGAGCCTCAGAAAGAATGTCTGCAAACAGAACAATCACTAGTTCACTAAGGACAAATTGTAGGATACTTTTGGAGAATCCCATCACAGCTAGATATTTGGTCCAGGACCAAAAGTAACTACTGGAAGAAAAATGAAATCAACAGTGTACCACAGAGGTGGGAGGCACACTGGCCTGGACTAAGACATGTTCAGTCATAGATAATAAGGGTGGTGATTTTTAAGCATCATTCTCGACCCACTGTGGACTTCCTTCTGCAGCAGTATAAGGAGACCACCAGATCATCTTGAAATCAAGTCATGAAATGTACCTTTATATTTCTAAAAATCAATGATCGTCCTTAAATTAACTTTTCTTATTAATTTAGTCATGGTGCTCTTTTACTTCTAAAACATTAAATCTTATTTGATTAGAGACAGACTTCAAAAAATAAAAATAAACTGTGATCAAATAGCAGGAACAAACAGTAGTAACTAAAATTTCTTCAATCTAAACTGGAGATGATTTCTGTATCTCTGTCTTTTACATTTGTCTCCATTAGGGGAAAAAATATGTACCTCATAATTAACTTGGCTGGAATGAATCAGACTGCATTTGTAAAAGTCTCAGAAGACCAATGAGCTGTGCTAAACAGTACCACTATCCACCTGAGCAGAAATTACTATCCTTAAGTTTCTATACATAACTAACACAACAAAAATTTAAACAAAAGAAGAACTACTAGAAACAAATTAGAGATTCATGTTTTTAAGTCAGTAATTTGCCTTTAGTCAGTAATTTGCCTCATACATTATGATTTTCCCTGTGGAAACCCAATTATTATCCTGAAAACAAGACCACTTTAGAAAGCAAATGCATTGTGACAAAAGAAAGAAAAGGCAGATTGATACATTATTAAAATAACTCACACGCCATACCCTGAGGAGTAAGGAAGCCATGGCAGAGCAGGCCCCCTTCTCCTCAATGGACAGCACAGCTGTGGGGAAGACACTGCAGCTAGCAGAAGCGTGTCACACTTCCTCAGGGAGGAAGCAAGTTACAGACAACTCTACAGAGGGCACCCATAAACTCACGGCCACGCTCATTACCCAACGTCCAGGCCACCCAGAGGCTGACTGCAGCCCAACTTTCCCACCATTCCCACACAGGCCCCAGGAACCGTCAGGCCTCTGAGGCTCTGCCAATGCCCTTCCCTCCACCCAAATATCCTTTCCCTCCTCTCTCCGGACCTCAATCCTGCCCAGCTCTAAATGAGCACTGCAAGGCCTATTTCCCTAAGAATGCCTCTCTCAAAACCAAAATTACTTCCTCGAGAATGATCTGCCTCTTACTCATCCATCATTATCTTGGATTAAATACATCAGGTAAGATGCCTTATCTGACCAACACAACTATTTTAGAAATAAGAGTCATGTTTTAGACCATCTATGACATGACATGACAACCATTCAGCTCACGAAAACCATTCAATAAATACTCTAATTGAATTGCCCAAAGAGTTGACCTAAAATAACCTAAATGCCAAGCATTCCAAGAACCGTCCTGAACCAAATTCACTTCTCATTCGAATGCCAATGTCACAGAAAGGGATGTTGTATTGTCCTTAAATGTACTTGCCTTTATCCAAAACTAGAATCTCTGATGAATCTATGGGACACACATGTAAAATATTCTGCAAAGGAAAAAAGCTTTATTTAGTGTACTGTGCTTAATATTCAGCCAGACCTGCATTTTTCTCTAAACCTTATACAATTACTTAGTCTGCAAGGAGCATTAGAAGAGAGACAATGTCTATTGAGAAAAATACGGGAAGCGAAGGTCATCAATCATTTTCTACTTTCAATAATCTCTTTCATAAAGAGGTAAATGCTCCTAAATTCCAGAATGAATGGAATTCAATACAGCAAAGTAAAATGCTTTAAATACATAAAACAAATATCTTGGTGGACCTTCCACCATCTGTTTTAGTAACTTAAATTATAAAAAACACCCTAAATTTAAGAAAAGTTATATCAACAGCTAAAATTGAGATATTTTTCCATCTATTACTTTGATTTTCCTGACCCATTTTTGAGAATTGTCAGCATTCTGGATCAATAATGCCAAATTATTTCTTGAAGACAGTGAGATTCCTCCCAAGTCATCTAACATGCTCACTAATCAATAAAGATAAGAACAAACAAGAAAGCCATATTTATGAAGCAAGCAAATTATATTAAAAGACTGACTTTGAGAAAAGGTTGCTGCTTGCCAAGAAAATTTTATTATTATAAAACTTTTTCTGTCATTTGTATTACTTCATTTTCCCTTTCAGATTATCTGTGTAGCCTTGTAAACACATCATAATCCAAAGCAGTTGAGCTTTACCAATAAAATGTAAATCAACACAATAGAGCCAACTGCATAATTGAAACAAAAGTATACCGGGCTTCCCTGGTGGCACAGTGGTTGAGAGTCTGCCTGCCGATGCAGGGGCCCTGGGTTCGTGCCTCGGTTCGGGAAGATACCACATGCAGCGGAGGGGCTAGGCCCGTGAGCCATGGCCACTGAGCCGGCGGGTCGGGAGCCTGTGCTCCGTAACGGGGGAGGCCACAACAGTGAGAGGCCCACGTACTGAAAAAAAAAAAAACATACCACCATCAACCCAAGCAGATTACAAAATAGCAAGCAGATTTTAAAATAATAGTCTACAAGCCTGCTTTTTTAAATATATAACTAAATGCATTGAATATCTTATATAAAAAGCCAAAAGATAGAGTTGAAACCGAATATCAAAAGTAAACATCTCCTTCCCCAAAACCCTAACTCCACTCCAGTCATGAGGAGAACATCACACAAAGCCAAGTTGAAGGACAGTCTATGAAATATGTGAACCAGGACTCTTCAAAATTGTCATTAAGAAAAGGAAAGTCTGGGACTTTCCTGGTGGTGCACTAGTTAAGAATCCATCTGCCAATGCAGGGGACACCGGTTCCAGCCCTGGTCCGGGAAGATCCCACATGCCGCAGAGCAAGTAAGCCCGTACATCACAACTACTGAGCCTGCGCTCTAGAGCCCGCCAGCCACAACAACTGAGGCCACACGCTGCAACTAATGAAGCCCGCGCACTCTAGGGCCTGTGTGCCGCAAATACTGAGCCCAGGTGCTGCAATTACTGAAGCCCGCACTCTTAGAGCCCACGCTCCGCAACAAGAGAAGCCACCACAATGAGAAGTCCGCGCACCACAATAAAGAGTAGCCCCCACTTGCCACAACTAGAGAAAGCCTGCGCGCAGCAACAAAGACTCAACTCAGCCAAATATAAACAATAATAAAAAAATAAATAAAGGCATCATCACATAAACACAAATGAGGAAATATTTTTTTTAAAAAAAGAATAACGGGCGGGGCAGTGGTTAAGAATCTGCCTGCCAGTGCAGGGGACACGGATTTGAGCCCTGGTCCTGGAAGATCCCACATGCTGCAGTGCAACTAAGCCCGTGAGCCACAACTACTGAGCCTGCGCTTCTGGAGCCTGTGCTCCGCAACAAGAGGCGCCACGGCACTGAGAGGCCCACGAACCACGATGAGGAGTGGCCCCTGCTCGCCGCAACTAGAGAAGGCCCTCGCACAGAAACGAAGACCCAACACAGCCAAAAATAAATAAAATATAAATAAAAATAAATACATTTAAAAGGAAAACCTATACATTTCCCTTTCTGCAAATGTAGGTTTTCGAGGCAAGAGTAGAGCCTCAGAAAGAATGTCTGCAAACAGAACAATCACTAGTTCATTAAGTACAAATTGTAGGATACTTTTGGAGAATCCCATCACAGCTAGATAATTGGTCCAGGACCAAAAGTAACTACTGGAAGAAAAATGAAATCAACAGTGTACCACAGAGGTGGGAGGCACACTGGCCTGGACTAAGACATGTTCAGTCATAGATAATAAGGGTGGTGATTTTTAAGCATCATTCTCGACCCACTGTGGACTTCCTTCTGCAGCAGTATAAGGAGACCACCAGATCATCTTGAAATCAAGTCATGAAATGTACCTTTATATTTCTAAAAATCAATGATCGTCCTTAAATTAACTTTTCTTATTAATTTAGTCATGGTGCTCTTTTACTTCTAAAACATTAAATCTTATTTGATTAGAGACAGACTTCAAAAAATAAAAATAAACTGTGATCAAATAGCAGGAACAAACAGTAGTAACTAAAATTTCTTCAATCTAAACTGGAGATGATTTCTGTATCTCTGTCTTTTACATTTGTCTCCATTAGGGGAAAAAATATGTACCTCATAATTAACTTGGCTGGAATGAATCAGACTGCATTTGTAAAAGTCTCAGAAGACCAATGAGCTGTGCTAAACAGTACCACTATCCACCTGAGCAGAAATTACTATCCTTAAGTTTCTATACATAACTAACACAACAAAAATTTAAACAAAAGAAGAACTACTAGAAACAAATTAGAGATTCATGTTTTTAAGTCAGTAATTTGCCTTTAGTCAGTAATTTGCCTCATACATTATGATTTTCCCTGTGGAAACCCAATTATTATCCTGAAAACAAGACCACTTTAGAAAGCAAATGCATTGTGACAAAAGAAAGAAAAGGCAGATTGATACATTATTAAAAGAACTCACACGCCATACCCTGAGGAGTAAGGAAGCCATGGCAGAGCAGGCCCCCTTCTCCTCAATGGACAGCACAGCTGTGGGGAAGACACTGCAGCTAGCAGAAGCGTGTCACACTTCCTCAGGGAGGAAGCAAGTTACAGACAACTCTACAGAGGGCACCCATAAACTCACGGCCACGCTCATTACCCAACGTCCAGGCCACCCACAGGCTGACTGCAGCCCAACTTTCCCACCATTCCCACACAGGCCCCAGGAACCGTCAGGCCTCTGAGGCTCTGCCAATGCCCTTCCCTCCACCCAAATATCCTTTCCCTCCTCTCTCCGGACCTCAATCCTGCCCAGCTCTAAATGAGCACTGCAAGGCCTATTTCCATAAGAATGCCTCTCTCAAAACCAAAATTACTTCCTCGAGAATGATCTGCCTCTTACTCATCCATCATTATCTTGGATTAAATACATCATGTAAGATGCCTTATCTGACCAACACAACTATTTTAGAAATAAGAGTCATGTTTTAGACCATCTATGACATGACATGACAACCATTCAGCTCACGAAAACCATTCAATAAATACTCTAATTGAATTGCCCAAAGAGTTGACCTAAAATAACCTAAATGCCAAGCATTCCAAGAACCGTCCTGAACCAAATTCACTTCTCATTCGAATGCCAATGTCACAGAAAGGGATGTTGTATTGTCCTTAAATGTACTTGCCTTTATCCAAAACTAGAATCTCTGATGAATCTATGGGACACACATGTAAAATATTCTGCAAAGGAAAAAAGCTTTATTTAGTGTACTGTGCTTAATATTCAGCCAGACCTGCATTTTTCTCTAAACCTTATACAATTACTTAGTCTGCAAGAAGCATTAGAAGAGAGACAATGTCTATTGAGAAAAATACGGGAAGCGAAGGTCATCAATCATTTTCTACTTTCAATAATCTCTTTCATAAAGAGGTAAATGCTCCTAAATTCCAGAATGAATGGAATTCAATACAGCAAAGTAAAATGCTTTAAATACATAAAACAAATATCTTGGTGGACCTTCCACCATCTGTTTTAGTAACTTAAATTATAAAAAACACCCTAAATTTAAGAAAAGTTATATCAACAGCTAAAATTGAGATATTTTTCCATCTATTACTTTGATTTTCCTGACCCATTTTTGAGAATTGTCAGCATTCTGGATCAATAATGCCAAATTATTTCTTGAAGACAGTGAGATTCCTCCCAAGTCATCTAACATGCTCACTAATCAATAAAGATAAGAACAAACAAGAAAGCCATATTTATGAAGCAAGCAAATTATATTAAAAGACTGACTTTGAGAAAAGGTTGCTGCTTGCCAAGAAAATTTTATTATTATAAAACTTTTTCTGTCATTTGTATTACTTCATTTTCCCTTTCAGATTATCTGTGTAGCCTTGTAAACACATCATAATCCAAAGCAGTTGAGCTTTACCAATAAAATGTAAATCAACACAATAGAGCCAACTGCATAATTAAAACAAAAGTATACCGGGCTTCCCTGGTGGCACAGTGGTTGAGAGTCTGCCTGCCGATGCAGGGGCCCTGGGTTCGTGCCTCGGTTCGGGAAGATACCACATGCAGCGGAGGGGCTAGGCCCGTGAGCCATGGCCACTGAGCCGGCGGGTCGGGAGCCTGTGCTCCGTAACGGGGGAGGCCACAACAGTGAGAGGCCCACGTACTGAAAAAAAAAAAAAAACATACCACCATCAACCCAAGCAGATTACAAAATAGCAAGCAGATTTTAAAATAATAGTCTACAAGCCTGCTTTTTTAAATATATAACTAAATGCATTGAATATCTTATATAAAAAGCCAAAAGATAGAGTTGAAACCGAATATCAAAAGTAAACATCTCCTTCCCCAAAACCCTAACTCCACTCCAGTCATGAGGAGAACATCACACAAAGCCAAGTTGAAGGACAGTCTATGAAATATGTGAACCAGGACTCTTCAAAATTGTCATTAAGAAAAGGAAAGTCTGGGACTTTCCCGGTGGTGCACTAGTTAAGAATCCATCTGCCAATGCAGGGGACACCGGTTCCAGCCCTGGTCCGGGAAGATCCCACATGCCGCAGAGCAAGTAAGCCCGTACATCACAACTACTGAGCCTGCGCTCTAGAGCCCGCCAGCCACAACAACTGAGGCCACACGCTGCAACTAATGAAGCCCGCGCACTCTAGGGCCTGTGTGCCGCAAATACTGAGCCCAGGTGCTGCAATTACTGAAGCCCGCACTCTTAGAGCCCACGCTCCGCAACAAGAGAAGCCACCACAATGAGAAGTCCGCGCACCACAATAAAGAGTAGCCCCCACTTGCCACAACTAGAGAAAGCCTGCGCGCAGCAACAAAGACTCAACTCAGCCAAATATAAACAATAATAAAAAAATAAATAAAGGCATCATCACATAAACACAAATGAGGAAATATTTTTTTTAAAAAAAGAATAACGGGCGGGGCAGTGGTTAAGAATCCGCCTGCCAGTGCAGGGGACACGGATTTGAGCCCTGGTCCTGGAAGATCCCACATGCTGCAGTGCAACTAAGCCCGTGAGCCACAACTACTGAGCCTGCGCTTCTGGAGCCTGTGCTCCGCAACAAGAGGCGCCACGGCACTGAGAGGCCCACGAACCACGATGAGGAGTGGCCCCTGCTCGCCGCAACTAGAGAAGGCCCTCGCACAGAAACGAAGACCCAACACAGCCAAAAATAAATAAAATATAAATAAAAATAAATACATTTAAAAGAAAAACCTATACATTTCCCTTTCTGCAAATGTAGGTTTTCGAGGCAAGAGTAGAGCCTCAGAAAGAATGTCTGCAAACAGAACAATCACTAGTTCACTAAGTACAAATTGTAGGATACTTTTGGAGAATCCCATCACAGCTAGATAATTGGTCCAGGACCAAAAGTAACTACTGGAAGAAAAATGAAATCAACAGTGTACCACAGAGGTGGGAGGCACACTGGCCTGGACTAAGACATGTTCCGTCATAGATAATAAGGGTGGTGATTTTTAAGCATCATTCTCGACCCACTGTGGACTTCCTTCTGCAGCAGTATAAGGATACCACCAGATCATCTTGAAATCAAGTCATGAAATGTACCTTTATATTTCTAAAAATCAATGATCGTCCTTAAATTAACTTTTCTTATTAATTTAGTCATGGTGCTCTTTTACTTCTAAAACATTAAATCTTATTTGATTAGAGACAGACTTCAAAAAATAAAAATAAACTGTGATCAAATAGCAGGAACAAACAGTAGTAACTAAAATTTCTTCAATCTAAACTGGAGATGATTTCTGTATCTCTGTCTTTTACATTTGTCTCCATTAGGGGAAAAAATATGTACCTCATAATTAACTTGGCTGGAATGAATCAGACTGCATTTGTAAAAGTCTCAGAAGACCAATGAGCTGTGCTAAACAGTACCACTATCCACCTGAGCAGAAATTACTATCCTTAAGTTTCTATACATAACTAACACAACAAAAATTTAAACAAAAGAAGAACTACTAGAAACAAATTAGAGATTCATGTTTTTAAGTCAGTAATTTGCCTTTAGTCAGTAATTTGCCTCATACATTATGATTTTCCCTGTGGAAACCCAATTATTATCCTGAAAACAAGACCACTTTAGAAAGCAAATGCATTGTGACAAAAGAAAGAAAAGGCAGATTGATACATTATTAAAATAACTCACACGCCATACCCTGAGGAGTAAGGAAGCCATGGCAGAGCAGGCCCCCTTCTCCTCAATGGACAGCACAGCTGTGGGGAAGACACTGCAGCGAGCAGAAGCGTGTCACACTTCCTCAGGGAGGAAGCAAGTTACAGACAACTCTACAGAGGGCACCCATAAACTCACGGCCACGCTCATTACCCAACGTCCAGGCCACCCACAGGCTGACTGCAGCCCAACTTTCCCACCATTCCCACACAGGCCCCAGGAACCGTCAGGCCTCTGAGGCTCTGCCAATGCCCTTCCCTCCACCCAAATATCCTTTCCCTCCTCTCTCCGGACCTCAATCCTGCCCAGCTCTAAATGAGCACTGCAAGGCCTATTTCCCTAAGAATGCCTCTCTCAAAACCAAAATTACTTCCTCGAGAATGATCTGCCTCTTACTCATCCATCATTATCTTGGATTAAATACATCAGGTAAGATGCCTTATCTGACCAACACAACTATTTTAGAAATAAGAGTCATGTTTTAGACCATCTATGACATGACATGACAACCATTCAGCTCACGAAAACCATTCAATAAATACTCTAATTGAATTGCCCAAAGAGTTGACCTAAAATAACCTAAATGCCAAGCATTCCAAGAACCGTCCTGAACCAAATTCACTTCTCATTCGAATGCCAATGTCACAGAAAGGGATGTTGTATTGTCCTTAAATGTACTTGCCTTTATCCAAAACTAGAATCTCTGATGAATCTATGGGACACACATGTAAAATACTCTGCAAAGGAAAAAAGCTTTATTTAGTGTACTGTGCTTAATATTCAGCCAGACCTGCATTTTTCTCTAAACCTTATACAATTACTTAGTCTGCAAGAAGCATTAGAAGAGAGACAATGTCTATTGAGAAAAATACGGGAAGCGAAGGTCATCAATCATTTTCTACTTTCAATAATCTCTTTCATAAAGAGGTAAATGCTCCTAAATTCCAGAATGAATGGAATTCAATACAGCAAAGTAAAATGCTTTAAATACATAAAACAAATATCTTGGTGGACCTTCCACCATCTGTTTTAGTAACTTAAATTATAAAAAACACCCTAAATTTAAGAAAAGTTATATCAACAGCTAAAATTGAGATATTTTTCCATCTATTACTTTGATTTTCCTGACCCATTTTTGAGAATTGTCAGCATTCTGGATCAATAATGCCAAATTATTTCTTGAAGACAGTGAGATTCCTCCCAAGTCATCTAACATGCTCACTAATCAATAAAGATAAGAACAAACAAGAAAGCCATATTTATGAAGCAAGCAAATTATATTAAAAGACTGACTTTGAGAAAAGGTTGCTGCTTGCCAAGAAAATTTTATTATTATAAAACTTTTTCTGTCATTTGTATTACTTCATTTTCCCTTTCAGATTATCTGTGTAGCCTTGTAAACACATCATAATCCAAAGCAGTTGAGCTTTACCAATAAAATGTAAATCAACACAATAGAGCCAACTGCATAATTAAAACAAAAGTATACCGGGCTTCCCTGGTGGCACAGTGGTTGAGAGTCTGCCTGCCGATGCAGGGGCCCTGGGTTCGTGCCTCGGTTCGGGAAGACACCACATGCAGCGGAGGGGCTAGCCCCGTGAGCCATGGCCACTGAGCCGGCGGGTCGGGAGCCTGTGCTCCGTAACGGGGGAGGCCACAACAGTGAGAGGCCCACGTACTGAAAAAAAAAAAAACATACCACCATCAACCCAAGCAGATTACAAAATAGCAAGCAGATTTTAAAATAATAGTCTACAAGCCTGCTTTTTTAAATATATAACTAAATGCATTGAATATCTTATATAAAAAGCCAAAAGATAGAGTTGAAACCGAATATCAAAAGTAAACATCTCCTTCCCCAAAACCCTAACTCCACTCCAGTCATGAGGAGAACATCACACAAAGCCAAGTTGAAGGACAGTCTATGAAATATGTGAACCAGGACTCTTCAAAATTGTCATTAAGAAAAGGAAAGTCTGGGACTTTCCTGGTGGTGCACTAGTTAAGAATCCATCTGCCAATGCAGGGGACACCAGTTCCAGCCCTGGTCCGGGAAGATCCCACATGCCGCAGAGCAAGTAAGCCCGTACATCACAACTACTGAGCCTGCGCTCTAGAGCCCGCCAGCCACAACAACTGAGGCCACACGCTGCAACTAATGAAGCCCGCGCACTCTAGGGCCTGTGTGCCGCAAATACTGAGCCCAGGTGCTGCAATTACTGAAGCCCGCACTCTTAGAGCCCACGCTCCGCAACAAGAGAAGCCACCACAATGAGAAGTCCGCGCACCACAATAAAGAGTAGCCCCCACTTGCCACAACTAGAGAAAGCCTGCGCGCAGCAAAAAAGACTCAACTCAGCCAAATATAAACAATAATAAAAAAATAAATAAAGGCATCATCACATAAACACAAATGAGGAAATATTTTTTTTAAAAAAAGAATAACGGGCGGGGCAGTGGTTAAGAATCTGCCTGCCAGTGCAGGGGACACGGATTTGAGCCCTGGTCCTGGAAGATCCCACATGCTGCAGTGCAACTAAGCCCGTGAGCCACAACTACTGAGCCTGCGCTTCTGGAGCCTGTGCTCCGCAACAAGAGGCGCCACGGCACTGAGAGGCCCACGAACCACGATGAGGAGTGGCCCCTGCTCGCCGCAACTAGAGAAGGCCCTCGCACAGAAACGAAGACCCAACACAGCCAAAAATAAATAAAATATAAATAAAAATAAATACATTTAAAAGGAAAACCTATACATTTCCCTTTCTGCAAATGTAGGTTTTCGAGGCAAGAGTAGAGCCTCAGAAAGAATGTCTGCAAACAGAACAATCACTAGTTCATTAAGTACAAATTGTAGGATACTTTTGGAGAATCCCATCACAGCTAGATAATTGGTCCAGGACCAAAAGTAACTACTGGAAGAAAAATGAAATCAACAGTGTACCACAGAGGTGGGAGGCACACTGGCCTGGACTAAGACATGTTCCGTCATAGATAATAAGGGTGGTGATTTTTAAGCATCATTCTCGACCCACTGTGGACTTCCTTCTGCAGCAGTATAAGGATACCACCAGATCATCTTGAAATCAAGTCATGAAATGTACCTTTATATTTCTAAAAATCAATGATCGTCCTTAAATTAACTTTTCTTATTAATTTAGTCATGGTGCTCTTTTACTTCTAAAACATTAAATCTTATTTGATTAGAGACAGACTTCAAAAAATAAAAATAAACTGTGATCAAATAGCAGGAACAAACAGTAGTAACTAAAATTTCTTCAATCTAAACTGGAGATGATTTCTGTATCTCTGTCTTTTACATTTGTCTCCATTAGGGGAAAAAATATGTACCTCATAATTAACTTGGCTGGAATGAATCAGACTGCATTTGTAAAAGTCTCAGAAGACCAATGAGCTGTGCTAAACAGTACCACTATCCACCTGAGCAGAAATTACTATCCTTAAGTTTCTATACATAACTAACACAACAAAAATTTAAACAAAAGAAGAACTACTAGAAACAAATTAGAGATTCATGTTTTTAAGTCAGTAATTTGCCTTTAGTCAGTAATTTGCCTCATACATTATGATTTTCCCTGTGGAAACCCAATTATTATCCTGAAAACAAGACCACTTTAGAAAGCAAATGCATTGTGACAAAAGAAAGAAAAGGCAGATTGATACATTATTAAAATAACTCACACGCCATACCCTGAGGAGTAAGGAAGCCATGGCAGAGCAGGCCCCCTTCTCCTCAATGGACAGCACAGCTGTGGGGAAGACACTGCAGCTAGCAGAAGCGTGTCACACTTCCTCAGGGAGGAAGCAAGTTACAGACAACTCTACAGAGGGCACCCATAAACTCACGGCCACGCTCATTACCCAACGTCCAGGCCACCCAGAGGCTGACTGCAGCCCAACTTTCCCACCATTCCCACACAGGCCCCAGGAACCGTCAGGCCTCTGAGGCTCTGCCAATGCCCTTCCCTCCACCCAAATATCCTTTCCCTCCTCTCTCCGGACCTCAATCCTGCCCAGCTCTAAATGAGCACTGCAAGGCCTATTTCCCTAAGAATGCCTCTCTCAAAACCAAAATTACTTCCTCGAGAATGATCTGCCTCTTACTCATCCATCATTATCTTGGATTAAATACATCAGGTAAGATGCCTTATCTGACCAACACAACTATTTTAGAAATAAGAGTCATGTTTTAGACCATCTATGACATGACATGACAACCATTCAGCTCACGAAAACCATTCAATAAATACTCTAATTGAATTGCCCAAAGAGTTGACCTAAAATAACCTAAATGCCAAGCATTCCAAGAACCGTCCTGAACCAAATTCACTTCTCATTCGAATGCCAATGTCACAGAAAGGGATGTTGTATTGTCCTTAAATGTACTTGCCTTTATCCAAAACTAGAATCTCTGATGAATCTATGGGACACACATGTAAAATATTCTGCAAAGGAAAAAAGCTTTATTTAGTGTACTGTGCTTAATATTCAGCCAGACCTGCATTTTTCTCTAAACCTTATACAATTACTTAGTCTGCAAGGAGCATTAGAAGAGAGACAATGTCTATTGAGAAAAATACGGGAAGCGAAGGTCATCAATCATTTTCTACTTTCAATAATCTCTTTCATAAAGAGGTAAATGCTCCTAAATTCCAGAATGAATGGAATTCAATACAGCAAAGTAAAATGCTTTAAATACATAAAACAAATATCTTGGTGGACCTTCCACCATCTGTTTTAGTAACTTAAATTATAAAAAACACCCTAAATTTAAGAAAAGTTATATCAACAGCTAAAATTGAGATATTTTTCCATCTATTACTTTGATTTTCCTGACCCATTTTTGAGAATTGTCAGCATTCTGGATCAATAATGCCAAATTATTTCTTGAAGACAGTGAGATTCCTCCCAAGTCATCTAACATGCTCACTAATCAATAAAGATAAGAACAAACAAGAAAGCCATATTTATGAAGCAAGCAAATTATATTAAAAGACTGACTTTGAGAAAAGGTTGCTGCTTGCCAAGAAAATTTTATTATTATAAAACTTTTTCTGTCATTTGTATTACTTCATTTTCCCTTTCAGATTATCTGTGTAGCCTTGTAAACACATCATAATCCAAAGCAGTTGAGCTTTACCAATAAAATGTAAATCAACACAATAGAGCCAACTGCATAATTGAAACAAAAGTATACCGGGCTTCCCTGGTGGCACAGTGGTTGAGAGTCTGCCTGCCGATGCAGGGGCCCTGGGTTCGTGCCTCGGTTCGGGAAGATACCACATGCAGCGGAGGGGCTAGGCCCGTGAGCCATGGCCACTGAGCCGGCGGGTCGGGAGCCTGTGCTCCGTAACGGGGGAGGCCACAACAGTGAGAGGCCCACGTACTGAAAAAAAAAAAAACATACCACCATCAACCCAAGCAGATTACAAAATAGCAAGCAGATTTTAAAATAATAGTCTACAAGCCTGCTTTTTTAAATATATAACTAAATGCATTGAATATCTTATATAAAAAGCCAAAAGATAGAGTTGAAACCGAATATCAAAAGTAAACATCTCCTTCCCCAAAACCCTAACTCCACTCCAGTCATGAGGAGAACATCACACAAAGCCAAGTTGAAGGACAGTCTATGAAATATGTGAACCAGGACTCTTCAAAATTGTCATTAAGAAAAGGAAAGTCTGGGACTTTCCTGGTGGTGCACTAGTTAAGAATCCATCTGCCAATGCAGGGGACACCGGTTCCAGCCCTGGTCCGGGAAGATCCCACATGCCGCAGAGCAAGTAAGCCCGTACATCACAACTACTGAGCCTGCGCTCTAGAGCCCGCCAGCCACAACAACTGAGGCCACACGCTGCAACTAATGAAGCCCGCGCACTCTAGGGCCTGTGTGCCGCAAATACTGAGCCCAGGTGCTGCAATTACTGAAGCCCGCACTCTTAGAGCCCACGCTCCGCAACAAGAGAAGCCACCACAATGAGAAGTCCGCGCACCACAATAAAGAGTAGCCCCCACTTGCCACAACTAGAGAAAGCCTGCGCGCAGCAACAAAGACTCAACTCAGCCAAATATAAACAATAATAAAAAAATAAATAAAGGCATCATCACATAAACACAAATGAGGAAATATTTTTTTTAAAAAAAGAATAACGGGCGGGGCAGTGGTTAAGAATCTGCCTGCCAGTGCAGGGGACACGGATTTGAGCCCTGGTCCTGGAAGATCCCACATGCTGCAGTGCAACTAAGCCCGTGAGCCACAACTACTGAGCCTGCGCTTCTGGAGCCTGTGCTCCGCAACAAGAGGCGCCACGGCACTGAGAGGCCCACGAACCACGATGAGGAGTGGCCCCTGCTCGCCGCAACTAGAGAAGGCCCTCGCACAGAAACGAAGACCCAACACAGCCAAAAATAAATAAAATATAAATAAAAATAAATACATTTAAAAGGAAAACCTATACATTTCCCTTTCTGCAAATGTAGGTTTTCGAGGCAAGAGTAGAGCCTCAGAAAGAATGTCTGCAAACAGAACAATCACTAGTTCATTAAGTACAAATTGTAGGATACTTTTGGAGAATCCCATCACAGCTAGATAATTGGTCCAGGACCAAAAGTAACTACTGGAAGAAAAATGAAATCAACAGTGTACCACAGAGGTGGGAGGCACACTGGCCTGGACTAAGACATGTTCAGTCATAGATAATAAGGGTGGTGATTTTTAAGCATCATTCTCGACCCACTGTGGACTTCCTTCTGCAGCAGTATAAGGAGACCACCAGATCATCTTGAAATCAAGTCATGAAATGTACCTTTATATTTCTAAAAATCAATGATCGTCCTTAAATTAACTTTTCTTATTAATTTAGTCATGGTGCTCTTTTACTTCTAAAACATTAAATCTTATTTGATTAGAGACAGACTTCAAAAAATAAAAATAAACTGTGATCAAATAGCAGGAACAAACAGTAGTAACTAAAATTTCTTCAATCTAAACTGGAGATGATTTCTGTATCTCTGTCTTTTACATTTGTCTCCATTAGGGGAAAAAATATGTACCTCATAATTAACTTGGCTGGAATGAATCAGACTGCATTTGTAAAAGTCTCAGAAGACCAATGAGCTGTGCTAAACAGTACCACTATCCACCTGAGCAGAAATTACTATCCTTAAGTTTCTATACATAACTAACACAACAAAAATTTAAACAAAAGAAGAACTACTAGAAACAAATTAGAGATTCATGTTTTTAAGTCAGTAATTTGCCTTTAGTCAGTAATTTGCCTCATACATTATGATTTTCCCTGTGGAAACCCAATTATTATCCTGAAAACAAGACCACTTTAGAAAGCAAATGCATTGTGACAAAAGAAAGAAAAGGCAGATTGATACATTATTAAAAGAACTCACACGCCATACCCTGAGGAGTAAGGAAGCCATGGCAGAGCAGGCCCCCTTCTCCTCAATGGACAGCACAGCTGTGGGGAAGACACTGCAGCTAGCAGAAGCGTGTCACACTTCCTCAGGGAGGAAGCAAGTTACAGACAACTCTACAGAGGGCACCCATAAACTCACGGCCACGCTCATTACCCAACGTCCAGGCCACCCACAGGCTGACTGCAGCCCAACTTTCCCACCATTCCCACACAGGCCCCAGGAACCGTCAGGCCTCTGAGGCTCTGCCAATGCCCTTCCCTCCACCCAAATATCCTTTCCCTCCTCTCTCCGGACCTCAATCCTGCCCAGCTCTAAATGAGCACTGCAAGGCCTATTTCCATAAGAATGCCTCTCTCAAAACCAAAATTACTTCCTCGAGAATGATCTGCCTCTTACTCATCCATCATTATCTTGGATTAAATACATCATGTAAGATGCCTTATCTGACCAACACAACTATTTTAGAAATAAGAGTCATGTTTTAGACCATGTATGACATGACATGACAACCATTCAGCTCACGAAAACCATTCAATAAATACTCTAATTGAATTGCCCAAAGAGTTGACCTAAAATAACCTAAATGCCAAGCATTCCAAGAACCGTCCTGAACCAAATTCACTTCTCATTCGAATGCCAATGTCACAGAAAGGGATGTTGTATTGTCCTTAAATGTACTTGCCTTTATCCAAAACTAGAATCTCTGATGAATCTATGGGACACACATGTAAAATATTCTGCAAAGGAAAAAAGCTTTATTTAGTGTACTGTGCTTAATATTCAGCCAGACCTGCATTTTTCTCTAAACCTTATACAATTACTTAGTCTGCAAGAAGCATTAGAAGAGAGACAATGTCTATTGAGAAAAATACGGGAAGCGAAGGTCATCAATCATTTTCTACTTTCAATAATCTCTTTCATAAAGAGGTAAATGCTCCTAAATTCCAGAATGAATGGAATTCAATACAGCAAAGTAAAATGCTTTAAATACATAAAACAAATATCTTGGTGGACCTTCCACCATCTGTTTTAGTAACTTAAATTATAAAAAACACCCTAAATTTAAGAAAAGTTATATCAACAGCTAAAATTGAGATATTTTTCCATCTATTACTTTGATTTTCCTGACCCATTTTTGAGAATTGTCAGCATTCTGGATCAATAATGCCAAATTATTTCTTGAAGACAGTGAGATTCCTCCCAAGTCATCTAACATGCTCACTAATCAATAAAGATAAGAACAAACAAGAAAGCCATATTTATGAAGCAAGCAAATTATATTAAAAGACTGACTTTGAGAAAAGGTTGCTGCTTGCCAAGAAAATTTTATTATTATAAAACTTTTTCTGTCATTTGTATTACTTCATTTTCCCTTTCAGATTATCTGTGTAGCCTTGTAAACACATCATAATCCAAAGCAGTTGAGCTTTACCAATAAAATGTAAATCAACACAATAGAGCCAACTGCATAATTAAAACAAAAGTATACCGGGCTTCCCTGGTGGCACAGTGGTTGAGAGTCTGCCTGCCGATGCAGGGGCCCTGGGTTCGTGCCTCGGT
This sequence comes from Mesoplodon bidens, assembly GCF_964165515.1. Taxonomy (NCBI): domain Eukaryota; kingdom Metazoa; phylum Chordata; class Mammalia; order Artiodactyla; family Ziphiidae; genus Mesoplodon; species Mesoplodon bidens. Next base: position 190,317 of record NW_027671795.1, on the reverse strand, counting down.
TCGGGAAGATACCACATGCAGCGGAGGGGCTAGGCCCGTGAGCCATGGCCACTGAGCCGGCGGGTCGGGAGCCTGTGCTCCGTAACGGGGGAGGCCACAACAGTGAGAGGCCCACGTACTGAAGAAAAAAAAAAAACATACCTCCATCAACCCAAGCAGATTACAAAATAGCAAGCAGATTTTAAAATAATAGTCTACAAGCCTGCTTTTTTAAATATATAACTAAATGCATTGAATATCTTATATAAAAAGCCAAAAGATAGAGTTGAAACCGAATATCAAAAGTAAACATCTCCTTCCCCAAAACCCTAACTCCACTCCAGTCATGAGGAGAACATCACACAAAGCCAAGTTGAAGGACAGTCTATGAAATATGTGAACCAGGACTCTTCAAAATTGTCATTAAGAAAAGGAAAGTCTGGGACTTTCCTGGTGGTGCACTAGTTAAGAATCCATCTGCCAATGCAGGGGACACCGGTTCCAGCCCTGGTCCGGGAAGATCCCACATGCCGCAGAGCAAGTAAGCCCGTACATCACAACTACTGAGCCTGCGCTCTAGAGCCCGCCAGCCACAACAACTGAGGCCACACGCTGCAACTAATGAAGCCCGCGCACTCTAGGGCCTGTGTGCCGCAAATACTGAGCCCAGGTGCTGCAATTACTGAAGCCCGCACTCTTAGAGCCCACGCTCCGCAACAAGAGAAGCCACCACAATGAGAAGTCCGCGCACCACAATAAAGAGTAGCCCCCACTTGCCACAACTAGAGAAAGCCTGCGTGCAGCAAAAAAGACTCAACTCAGCCAAATATAAACAATAATAAAAAAATAAATAAAGGCATCATCACATAAACACAAATGAGGAAATATTTTTTTTAAAAAAAGAATAACGGGCGGGGCAGTGGTTAAGAATCTGCCTGCCAGTGCAGGGGACACGGATTTGAGCCCTGGTCCTGGAAGATCCCACATGCTGCAGTGCAACTAAGCCCGTGAGCCACAACTACTGAGCCTGCGCTTCTGGAGCCTGTGCTCCGCAACAAGAGGCGCCACGGCACTGAGAGGCCCACGAACCACGATGAGGAGTGGCCCCTGCTCGCCGCAACTAGAGAAGGCTCTCGCACAGAAACGAAGACCCAACACAGCCAAAAATAAATAAAATATAAATAAAAATAAATACATTTAAAAGGAAAACCTATACATTTCCCTTTCTGCAAATGTAGGTTTTCGAGGCAAGAGTAGAGCCTCAGAAAGAATGTCTGCAAACAGAACAATCACTAGTTCATTAAGTACAAATTGTAGGATACTTTTGGAGAATCCCATCACAGCTAGATAATTGGTCCTGGACCAAAAGTAACTACTGGAAGAAAAATGAAATCAACAGTGTACCACAGAGGTGGGAGGCACACTGGCCTGGACTAAGACATGTTCAGTCATAGATAATAAGGGTGGTGATTTTTAAGCATCATTCTCGACCCACTGTGGACTTCCTTCTGCAGCAGTATAAGGATACCACCAGATCATCTTGAAATCAAGTCATGAAATGTACCTTTATATTTCTAAAAATCAATGATCGTCCTTAAATTAACTTTTCTTATTAATTTAGTCATGGTGCTCTTTTACTTCTAAAACATTAAATCTTATTTGATTAGAGACAGACTTCAAAAAATAAAAATAAACTGTGATCAAATAGCAGGAACAAACAGTAGTAACTAAAATTTCTTCAATCTAAACTGGAGATGATTTCTGTATCTCTGTCTTTTACATTTGTCTCCATTAGGGGAAAAAATATGTACCTCATAATTAACTTGGCTGGAATGAATCAGACTGCATTTGTAAAAGTCTCAGAAGACCAATGAGCTGTGCTAAACAGTACCACTATCCACCTGAGCAGAAATTACTATCCTTAAGTTTCTATACATAACTAACACAACAAAAATTTTAACAAAAGAAGAACTACTAGAAACAAATTAGAGATTCATGTTTTTAAGTCAGTAATTTGCCTTTAGTCAGTAATTTGCCTCATACATTATGATTTTCCCTGTGGAAACCCAATTATTATCCTGAAAACAAGACCACTTTACAAAGCAAATGCATTGTGACAAAAGAAAGAAAAGGCAGATTGATACATTATTAAAATAACTCACACGCCATACCCTGAGGAGTAAGGAAGCCATGGCAGAGCAGGCCCCCTTCTCCTCAATGGACAGCACAGCTGTGGGGAAGACACTGCAGCTAGCAGAAGCGTGTCACACTTCCTCAGGGAGGAAGCAAGTTACAGACAACTCTACAGAGGGCACCCATAAACTCACGGCCACGCTCATTACCCAACGTTCAGGCCACCCAGAGGCTGACTGCAGCCCAACTTTCCCACCATTCCCACACAGGCCCCAGGAACCGTCAGGCCTCTGAGGCTCTGCCAATGCCCTTCCCTCCACCCAAATATCCTTTCCCTCCTCTCTCCGGACCTCAATCCTGCCCAGCTCTAAATGAGCACTGCAAGGCCTATTTCCCTAAGAATGCCTCTCTCAAAACCAAAATTACTTCCTCGAGAATGATCTGCCTCTTACTCATCCATCATTATCTTGGATTAAATACATCAGGTAAGATGCCTTATCTGACCAACACAACTATTTTAGAAATAAGAGTCATGTTTTAGACCATGTATGACATGACATGACAACCATTCAGCTCACGAAAACCATTCAATAAATACTCTAATTGAATTGCCCAAAGAGTTGACCTAAAATAACCTAAATGCCAAGCATTCCAAGAACCGTCCTGAACCAAATTCACTTCTCATTCGAATGCCAATGTCACAGAAAGGGATGTTGTATTGTCCTTAAATGTACTTGCCTTTATCCAAAACTAGAATCTCTGATGAATCTATGGGACACACATGTAAAATATTCTGCAAAGGAAAAAAGCTTTATTTAGTGTACTGTGCTTAATATTCAGCCAGACCTGCATTTTTCTCTAAACCTTATACAATTACTTAGTCTGCAAGAAGCATTAGAAGAGAGACAATGTCTATTGAGAAAAATACGGGAAGCGAAGGTCATCAATCATTTTCTACTTTCAATAATCTCTTTCATAAAGAGGTAAATGCTCCTAAATTCCAGAATGAATGGAATTCAATACAGCAAAGTAAAATGCTTTAAATACATAAAACAAATATCTTGGTGGACCTTCCACCATCTGTTTTAGTAACTTAAATTATAAAAAACACCCTAAATTTAAGAAAAGTTATATCAACAGCTAAAATTGAGATATTTTTCCATCTATTACTTTGATTTTCCTGACCCATTTTTGAGAATTGTCAGCATTCTGGATCAATAATGCCAAATTATTTCTTGAAGACAGTGAGATTCCTCCCAAGTCATCTAACATGCTCACTAATCAATAAAGATAAGAACAAACAAGAAAGCCATATTTATGAAGCAAGCAAATTATATTAAAAGACTGACTTTGAGAAAAGGTTGCTGCTTGCCAAGAAAATTTTATTATTATAAAACTTTTTCTGTCATTTGTATTACTTCATTTTCCCTTTCAGATTATCTGTGTAGCCTTGTAAACACATCATAATCCAAAGCAGTTGAGCTTTACCAATAAAATGTAAATCAACACAATAGAGCCAACTGCATAATTAAAACAAAAGTATACCGGGCTTCCCTGGTGGCACAGTGGTTGAGAATCTGCCTGCCGATGCAGGGGCCCTGGGTTCGTGCCTCGGTTCGGGAAGATACCACATGCAGCGGAGGGGCTAGGCCCGTGAGCCATGGCCACTGAGCCGGCGGGTCGGGAGCCTGTGCTCCGTAACGGGGGAGGCCACAACAGTGAGAGGCCCACGTACTGAAAAAAAAAAAAAACATACCACCATCAACCCAAGCAGATTACAAAATAGCAAGAAGATTTTAAAATAATAGTCTACAAGCCTGCTTTTTTAAATATATAACTAAATGCATTGAATATCTTATATAAAAAGCCAAAAGATAGAGTTGAAACCGAATATCAAAAGTAAACATCTCCTTCCCCAAAACCCTAACTCCACTCCAGTCATGAGGAGAACATCACACAAAGCCAAGTTGAAGGACAGTCTATGAAATATGTGAACCAGGACTCTTCAAAATTGTCATTAAGAAAAGGAAAGTCTGGGACTTTCCTGGTGGTGCACTAGTTAAGAATCCATCTGCCAATGCAGGGGACACCGGTTCCAGCCCTGGTCCGGGAAGATCCCACATGCCGCAGAGCAAGTAAGCCCGTACATCACAACTACTGAGCCTGCGCTCTAGAGCCCGCCAGCCACAACAACTGAGGCCACACGCTGCAACTAATGAAGCCCGCGCACTCTAGGGCCTGTGTGCCGCAAATACTGAGCCCAGGTGCTGCAATTACTGAAGCCCACACTCTTAGAGCCCACGCTCCGCAACAAGAGAAGCCACCACAATGAGAAGTCCGCGCACCACAATAAAGAGTAGCCCCCACTTGCCACAACTAGAGAAAGCCTGCGCGCAGCAAAAAAGACTCAACTCAGCCAAATATAAACAATAATAAAAAAATAAATAAAGGCATCATCACATAAACACAAATGAGGAAATATTTTTTTTAAAAAAAGAATAACGGGCGGGGCAGTGGTTAAGAATCCGCCTGCCAGTGCAGGGGACACGGATTTGAGCCCTGGTCCTGGAAGATCCCACATGCTGCAGTGCAACTAAGCCCGTGAGCCACAACTACTGAGCCTGCGCTTCTGGAGCCTGTGCTCCGCAACAAGAGGCGCCACGGCACTGAGAGGCCCACGAACCACGATGAGGAGTGGCCCCTGCTCGCCGCAACTAGAGAAGGCCCTCGCACAGAAACGAAGACCCAACACAGCCAAAAATAAATAAAATATAAATAAAAATAAATACATTTAAAAGGAAAACCTATACATTTCCCTTTCTGCAAATGTAGGTTTTCGAGGCAAGAGTAGAGCCTCAGAAAGAATGTCTGCAAACAGAACAATCACTAGTTCATTAAGTACAAATTGTAGGATACTTTTGGAGAATCCCATCACAGCTAGATAATTGGTCCAGGACCAAAAGTAACTACTGGAAGAAAAATGAAATCAACAGTGTACCACAGAGGTGGGAGGCACACTGGCCTGGACTAAGACATGTTCAGTCATAGATAATAAGGGTGGTGATTTTTAAGCATCATTCTCGACCCACTGTGGACTTCCTTCTGCAGCAGTATAAGGATACCACCAGATCATCTTGAAATCAAGTCATGAAATGTACCTTTATATTTCTAAAAATCAATGATCGTCCTTAAATTAACTTTTCTTATTAATTTAGTCATGGTGCTCTTTTACTTCTAAAACATTAAATCTTATTTGATTAGAGACAGACTTCAAAAAATAAAAATAAACTGTGATCAAATAGCAGGAACAAACAGTAGTAACTAAAATTTCTTCAATCTAAACTGGAGATGATTTCTGTATCTCTGTCTTTTACATTTGTCTCCATTAGGGGAAAAAATATGTACCTCATAATTAACTTGGCTGGAATGAATCAGACTGCATTTGTAAAAGTCTCAGAAGACCAATGAGCTGTGCTAAACAGTACCACTATCCACCTGAGCAGAAATTACTATCCTTAAGTTTCTATACATAACTAACACAACAAAAATTTAAACAAAAGAAGAACTACTAGAAACAAATTAGAGATTCATGTTTTTAAGTCAGTAATTTGCCTTTAGTCAGTAATTTGCCTCATACATTATGATTTTCCCTGTGGAAACCCAATTATTATCCTGAAAACAAGACCACTTTACAAAGCAAATGCATTGTGACAAAAGAAAGAAAAGGCAGATTGATACATTATTAAAAGAACTCACACGCCATACCCTGAGGAGTAAGGAAGCCATGGCAGAGCAGGCCCCCTTCTCCTCAATGGACAGCACAGCTGTGGGGAAGACACTGCAGCTAGCAGAAGCGTGTCACACTTCCTCAGGGAGGAAGCAAGTTACAGACAACTCTACAGAGGGCACCCATAAACTCACGGCCACGCTCATTACCCAACGTCCAGGCCACCCACAGGCTGACTGCAGCCCAACTTTCCCACCATTCCCACACAGGCCCCAGGAACCGTCAGGCCTCTGAGGCTCTGCCAATGCCCTTCCCTCCACCCAAATATCCTTTCCCTCCTCTCTCCGGACCTCAATCCTGCCCAGCTCTAAATGAGCACTGCAAGGCCTATTTCCCTAAGAATGCCTCTCTCAAAACCAAAATTACTTCCTCGAGAATGATCTGCCTCTTACTCATCCATCATTATCTTGGATTAAATACATCAGGTAAGATGCCTTATCTGACCAACACAACTATTTTAGAAATAAGAGTCATGTTTTAGACCATCTATGACATGACATGACAACCATTCAGCTCACGAAAACCATTCAATAAATACTCTAATTGAATTGCCCAAAGAGTTGACCTAAAATAACCTAAATGCCAAGCATTCCAAGAACCGTCCTGAACCAAATTCACTTCTCATTCGAATGCCAATGTCACAGAAAGGGATGTTGTATTGTCCTTAAATGTACTTGCCTTTATCCAAAACTAGAATCTCTGATGAATCTATGGGACACACATGTAAAATATTCTGCAAAGGAAGAAAGCTTTATTTAGTGTACTGTGCTTAATATTCAGCCAGACCTGCATTTTTCTCTAAACCTTATACAATTACTTAGTCTGCAAGGAGCATTAGAAGAGAGACAATGTCTATTGAGAAAAATACGGGAAGCGAAGGTCATCAATCATTTTCTACTTTCAATAATCTCTTTCATAAAGAGGTAAATGCTCCTAAATTCCAGAATGAATGGAATTCAATACAGCAAAGTAAAATGCTTTAAATACATAAAACAAATATCTTGGTGGACCTTCCACCATCTGTTTTAGTAACTTAAATTATAAAAAACACCCTAAATTTAAGAAAAGTTATATCAACAGCTAAAATTGAGATATTTTTCCATCTATTACTTTGATTTTCCTGACCCATTTTTGAGAATTGTCAGCATTCTGGATCAATAATGCCAAATTATTTCTTGAAGACAGTGAGATTCCTCCCAAGTCATCTAACATGCTCACTAATCAATAAAGATAAGAACAAACAAGAAAGCCATATTTATGAAGCAAGCAAATTATATTAAAAGACTGACTTTGAGAAAAGGTTGCTGCTTGCCAAGAAAATTTTATTATTATAAAACTTTTTCTGTCATTTGTATTACTTCATTTTCCCTTTCAGATTATCTGTGTAGCCTTGTAAACACATCATAATCCAAAGCAGTTGAGCTTTACCAATAAAATGTAAATCAACACAATAGAGCCAACTGCATAATTAAAACAAAAGTATACCGGGCTTCCCTGGTGGCACAGTGGTTGAGAGTCTGCCTGCCGATGCAGGGGCCCTGGGTTCGTGCCTCGGTTCGGGAAGATACCACATGCAGCGGAGGGGCTAGGCCCGTGAGCCATGGCCACTGAGCCGGCGGGTCGGGAGCCTGTGCTCCGTAACGGGGGAGGCCACAACAGTGAGAGGCCCACGTACTGAAAAAAAAAAAAACATACCACCATCAACCCAAGCAGATTACAAAATAGCAAGCAGATTTTAAAATAATAGTCTACAAGCCTGCTTTTTTAAATATATAACTAAATGCATTGAATATCTTATATAAAAAGCCAAAAGATAGAGTTGAAACCGAATATCAAAAGTAAACATCTCCTTCCCCAAAACCCTAACTCCACTCCAGTCATGAGGAGAACATCACACAAAGCCAAGTTGAAGGACAGTCTATGAAATATGTGAACCAGGACTCTTCAAAATTGTCATTAAGAAAAGGAAAGTCTGGGACTTTCCTGGTGGTGCACTAGTTAAGAATCCATCTGCCAATGCAGGGGACACCGGTTCCAGCCCTGGTCCGGGAAGATCCCACATGCCGCAGAGCAAGTAAGCCCGTACATCACAACTACTGAGCCTGCGCTCTAGAGCCCGCCAGCCACAACAACTGAGGCCACACGCTGCAACTAATGAAGCCCGCGCACTCTAGGGCCTGTGTGCCGCAAATACTGAGCCCAGGTGCTGCAATTACTGAAGCCCGCACTCTTAGAGCCCACGCTCCGCAACAAGAGAAGCCACCACAATGAGAAGTCCGCGCACCACAATAAAGAGTAGCCCCCACTTGCCACAACTAGAGAAAGCCTGCGCGCAGCAACAAAGACTCAACTCAGCCAAATATAAACAATAATAAAAAAATAAATAAAGGCATCATCACATAAACACAAATGAGGAAATATTTTTTTTAAAAAAAGAATAACGGGCGGGGCAGTGGTTAAGAATCTGCCTGCCAGTGCAGGGGACACGGATTTGAGCCCTGGTCCTGGAAGATCCCACATGCTGCAGTGCAACTAAGCCCGTGAGCCACAACTACTGAGCCTGCGCTTCTGGAGCCTGTGCTCCGCAACAAGAGGCGCCACGGCACTGAGAGGCCCACGAACCACGATGAGGAGTGGCCCCTGCTCGCCGCAACTAGAGAAGGCCCTCGCACAGAAACGAAGACCCAACACAGCCAAAAATAAATAAAATATAAATAAAAATAAATACATTTAAAAGGAAAACCTATACATTTCCCTTTCTGCAAATGTAGGTTTTCGAGGCAAGAGTAGAGCCTCAGAAAGAATGTCTGCAAACAGAACAATCACTAGTTCATTAAGTACAAATTGTAGGATACTTTTGGAGAATCCCATCACAGCTAGATAATTGGTCCAGGACCAAAAGTAACTACTGGAAGAAAAATGAAATCAACAGTGTACCACAGAGGTGGGAGGCACACTGGCCTGGACTAAGACATGTTCAGTCATAGATAATAAGGGTGGTGATTTTTAAGCATCATTCTCGACCCACTGTGGACTTCCTTCTGCAGCAGTATAAGGAGACCACCAGATCATCTTGAAATCAAGTCATGAAATGTACCTTTATATTTCTAAAAATCAATGATCGTCCTTAAATTAACTTTTCTTATTAATTTAGTCATGGTGCTCTTTTACTTCTAAAACATTAAATCTTATTTGATTAGAGACAGACTTCAAAAAATAAAAATAAACTGTGATCAAATAGCAGGAACAAACAGTAGTAACTAAAATTTCTTCAATCTAAACTGGAGATGATTTCTGTATCTCTGTCTTTTACATTTGTCTCCATTAGGGGAAAAAATATGTACCTCATAATTAACTTGGCTGGAATGAATCAGACTGCATTTGTAAAAGTCTCAGAAGACCAATGAGCTGTGCTAAACAGTACCACTATCCACCTGAGCAGAAATTACTATCCTTAAGTTTCTATACATAACTAACACAACAAAAATTTAAACAAAAGAAGAACTACTAGAAACAAATTAGAGATTCATGTTTTTAAGTCAGTAATTTGCCTTTAGTCAGTAATTTGCCTCATACATTATGATTTTCCCTGTGGAAACCCAATTATTATCCTGAAAACAAGACCACTTTAGAAAGCAAATGCATTGTGACAAAAGAAAGAAAAGGCAGATTGATACATTATTAAAATAACTCACACGCCATACCCTGAGGAGTAAGGAAGCCATGGCAGAGCAGGCCCCCTTCTCCTCAATGGACAGCACAGCTGTGGGGAAGACACTGCAGCTAGCAGAAGCGTGTCACACTTCCTCAGGGAGGAAGCAAGTTACAGACAATTCTACAGAGGGCACCCATAAACTCACGGCCACGCTCATTACCCAACGTCCAGGCCACCCACAGGCTGACTGCAGCCCAACTTTCCCACCATTCCCACACAGGCCCCAGGAACCGTCAGGCCTCTGAGGCTCTGCCAATGCCCTTCCCTCCACCCAAATATCCTTTCCCTCCTCTCTCCGGACCTCAATCCTGCCCAGCTCTAAATGAGCACTGCAAGGCCTATTTCCATAAGAATGCCTCTCTCAAAACCAAAATTACTTCCTCGAGAATGATCTGCCTCTTACTCATCCATCATTATCTTGGATTAAATACATCATGTAAGATGCCTTATCTGACCAACACAACTATTTTAGAAATAAGAGTCATGTTTTAGACCATCTATGACATGACATGACAACCATTCAGCTCACGAAAACCATTCAATAAATACTCTAATTGAATTGCCCAAAGAGTTGACCTAAAATAACCTAAATGCCAAGCATTCCAAGAACCGTCCTGAACCAAATTCACTTCTCATTCGAATGCCAATGTCACAGAAAGGGATGTTGTATTGTCCTTAAATGTACTTGCCTTTATCCAAAACTAGAATCTCTGATGAATCTATGGGACACACATGTAAAATATTCTGCAAAGGAAAAAAGCTTTATTTAGTGTACTGTGCTTAATATTCAGCCAGACCTGCATTTTTCTCTAAACCTTATACAATTACTTAGTCTGCAAGGAGCATTAGAAGAGAGACAATGTCTATTGAGAAAAATACGGGAAGCGAAGGTCATCAATCATTTTCTACTTTCAATAATCTCTTTCATAAAGAGGTAAATGCTCCTAAATTCCAGAATGAATGGAATTCAATACAGCAAAGTAAAATGCTTTAAATACATAAAACAAATATCTTGGTGGACCTTCCACCATCTGTTTTAGTAACTTAAATTATAAAAAACACCCTAAATTTAAGAAAAGTTATATCAACAGCTAAAATTGAGATATTTTTCCATCTATTACTTTGATTTTCCTGACCCATTTTTGAGAATTGTCAGCATTCTGGATCAATAATGCCAAATTATTTCTTGAAGACAGTGAGATTCCTCCCAAGTCATCTAACATGCTCACTAATCAATAAAGATAAGAACAAACAAGAAAGCCATATTTATGAAGCAAGCAAATTATATTAAAAGACTGACTTTGAGAAAAGGTTGCTGCTTGCCAAGAAAATTTTATTATTATAAAACTTTTTCTGTCATTTGTATTACCTCATTTTCCCTTTCAGATTATCTGTGTAGCCTTGTAAACACATCATAATCCAAAGCAGTTGAGCTTTACCAATAAAATGTAAATCAACACAATAGAGCCAACTGCATAATTAAAACAAAAGTATACCGGGCTTCCCTGGTGGCACAGTGGTTGAGAGTCTGCCTGCCGATGCAGGGGCCCTGGGTTCGTGCCTCGGTTCGGGAAGATACCACATGCAGCGGAGGGGCTAGGCCCGTGAGCCATGGCCACTGAGCCGGCGGGTCGGGAGCCTGTGCTCCGTAACGGGGGAGGCCACAACAGTGAGAGGCCCACGTACTGAAAAAAAAAAAAAACATACCACCATCAACCCAAGCAGATTACAAAATAGCAAGAAGATTTTAAAATAATAGTCTACAAGCCTGCTTTTTTAAATATATAACTAAATGCATTGAATATCTTATATAAAAAGCCAAAAGATAGAGTTGAAACCGAATATCAAAAGTAAACATCTCCTTCCCCAAAACCCTAACTCCACTCCAGTCATGAGGAGAACATCACACAAAGCCAAGTTGAAGGACAGTCTATGAAATATGTGAACCAGGACTCTTCAAAATTGTCATTAAGAAAAGGAAAGTCTGGGACTTTCCTGGTGGTGCACTAGTTAAGAATCCATCTGCCAATGCAGGGGACACCGGTTCCAGCCCTGGTCCGGGAAGATCCCACATGCCGCAGAGCAAGTAAGCCCGTACATCACAACTACTGAGCCTGCGCTCTAGAGCCCGCCAGCCACAACAACTGAGGCCACACGCTGCAACTAATGAAGCCCGCGCACTCTAGGGCCTGTGTGCCGCAAATACTGAGCCCAGGTGCTGCAATTACTGAAGCCCGCACTCTTAGAGCCCACGCTCCGCAACAAGAGAAGCCACCACAATGAGAAGTCTGCGCACCACAATAAAGAGTAGCCCCCACTTGCCACAACTAGAGAAAGCCTGCGCGCAGCAACAAAGACTCAACTCAGCCAAATATAAACAATAATAAAAAAATAAATAAAGGCATCATCACATAAACACAAATGAGGAAATATTTTTTTTAAAAAAAGAATAACGGGCGGGGCAGTGGTTAAGAATCCGCCTGCCAGTGCAGGGGACACGGATTTGAGCCCTGGTCCTGGAAGATCCCACATGCTGCAGTGCAACTAAGCCCGTGAGCCACAACTACTGAGCCTGCGCTTCTGGAGCCTGTGCTCCGCAACAAGAGGCGCCACGGCAGTGAGAGGCCCACGAACCACGATGAGGAGTGGCCCCTGCTCGCCGCAACTAGAGAAGGCCCTCGCACAGAAACGAAGACCCAACACAGCCAAAAATAAATAAAATATAAATAAAAATAAATACATTTAAAAGAAAAACCTATACATTTCCCTTTCTGCAAATGTAGGTTTTCGAGGCAAGAGTAGAGCCTCAGAAAGAGTGTCTGCAAACAGAACAATCACTAGTTCACTAAGGACAAATTGTAGGATACTTTTGGAGAATCCCATCACAGCTAGATAATTGGTCCAGGACCAAAAGTAACTACTGGAAGAAAAATGAAATCAACAGTGTACCACAGAGGTGGGAGGCACACTGGCCTGGACTAAGACATGTTCAGTCATAGATAATAAGGGTGGTGATTTTTAAGCATCATTCTCGACCCACTGTGGACTTCCTTCTGCAGCAGTATAAGGATACCACCAGATCATCTTGAAATCAAGTCATGAAATGTACCTTTATATTTCTAAAAATCAATGATCGTCCTTAAATTAACTTTTCTTATTAATTTAGTCATGGTGCTCTTTTACTTCTAAAACATTAAATCTTATTTGATTAGAGACAGACTTCAAAAAATAAAAATAAACTGTGATCAAATAGCAGGAACAAACAGTAGTAACTAAAATTTCTTCAATCTAAACTGGAGATGATTTCTGTATCTCTGTCTTTTACATTTGTCTCCATTAGGGGAAAAAATATGTACCTCATAATTAACTTGGCTGGAATGAATCAGACTGCATTTGTAAAAGTCTCAGAAGACCAATGAGCTGTGCTAAACAGTACCACTATCCACCTGAGCAGAAATTACTATCCTTAAGTTTCTATACATAACTAACACAACAAAAATTTAAACAAAAGAAGAACTACTAGAAACAAATTAGAGATTCATGTTTTTAAGTCAGTAATTTGCCTTTAGTCAGTAATTTGCCTCATACATTATGATTTTCCCTGTGGAAACCCAATTATTATCCTGAAAACAAGACCACTTTACAAAGCAAATGCATTGTGACAAAAGAAAGAAAAGGCAGATTGATACATTATTAAAATAACTCACACGCCATACCCTGAGGAGTAAGGAAGCCATGGCAGAGCAGGCCCCCTTCTCCTCAATGGACAGCACAGCTGTGGGGAAGACACTGCAGCTAGCAGAAGCGTGTCACACTTCCTCAGGGAGGAAGCAAGTTACAGACAACTCTACAGAGGGCACCCATAAACTCACGGCCACGCTCATTACCCAACGTCCAGGCCACCCAGAGGCTGACTGCAGCCCAACTTTCCCACCATTCCCACACAGGCCCCAGGAACCGTCAGGCCTCTGAGGCTCTGCCAATGCCCTTCCCTCCACCCAAATATCCTTTCCCTCCTCTCTCCGGACCTCAATCCTGCCCAGCTCTAAATGAGCACTGCAAGGCCTATTTCCCTAAGAATGCCTCTCTCAAAACCAAAATTACTTCCTCGAGAATGATCTGCCTCTTACTCATCCATCATTATCTTGGATTAAATACATCAGGTAAGATGCCTTATCTGACCAACACAACTATTTTAGAAATAAGAGTCATGTTTTAGACCATGTATGACATGACATGACAACCATTCAGCTCACGAAAACCATTCAATAAATACTCTAATTGAATTGCCCAAAGAGTTGACCTAAAATAACCTAAATGCCAAGCATTCCAAGAACCGTCCTGAACCAAATTCACTTCTCATTCGAATGCCAATGTCACAGAAAGGGATGTTGTATTGTCCTTAAATGTACTTGCCTTTATCCAAAACTAGAATCTCTGATGAATCTATGGGACACACATGTAAAATATTCTGCAAAGGAAAAAAGCTTTATTTAGTGTACTGTGCTTAATATTCAGCCAGACCTGCATTTTTCTCTAAACCTTATACAATTACTTAGTCTGCAAGAAGCATTAGAAGAGAGACAATGTCTATTGAGAAAAATACGGGAAGCGAAGGTCATCAATCATTTTCTACTTTCAATAATCTCTTTCATAAAGAGGTAAATGCTCCTAAATTCCAGAATGAATGGAATTCAATACAGCAAAGTAAAATGCTTTAAATACATAAAACAAATATCTTGGTGGACCTTCCACCATCTGTTTTAGTAACTTAAATTATAAAAAACACCCTAAATTTAAGAAAAGTTATATCAACAGCTAAAATTGAGATATTTTTCCATCTATTACTTTGATTTTCCTGACCCATTTTTGAGAATTGTCAGCATTCTGGATCAATAATGCCAAATTATTTCTTGAAGACAGTGAGATTCCTCCCAAGTCATCTAACATGCTCACTAATCAATAAAGATAAGAACAAACAAGAAAGCCATATTTATGAAGCAAGCAAATTATATTAAAAGACTGACTTTGAGAAAAGGTTGCTGCTTGCCAAGAAAATTTTATTATTATAAAACTTTTTCTGTCATTTGTATTACTTCATTTTCCCTTTCAGATTATCTGTGTAGCCTTGTAAACACATCATAATCCAAAGCAGTTGAGCTTTACCAATAAAATGTAAATCAACACAATAGAGCCAACTGCATAATTAAAACAAAAGTATACCGGGCTTCCCTGGTGGCACAGTGGTTGAGAATCTGCCTGCCGATGCAGGGGCCCTGGGTTCGTGCCTCGGTTCGGGAAGATACCACATGCAGCGGAGGGGCTAGGCCCGTGAGCCATGGCCACTGAGCCGGCGGGTCGGGAGCCTGTGCTCCGTAACGGGGGAGGCCACAACAGTGAGAGGCCCACGTACTGAAAAAAAAAAAAAAACATACCACCATCAACCCAAGCAGATTACAAAATAGCAAGAAGATTTTAAAATAATAGTCTACAAGCCTGCTTTTTTAAATATATAACTAAATGCATTGAATATCTTATATAAAAAGCCAAAAGATAGAGTTGAAACCGAATATCAAAAGTAAACATCTCCTTCCCCAAAACCCTAACTCCACTCCAGTCATGAGGAGAACATCACACAAAGCCAAGTTGAAGGACAGTCTATGAAATATGTGAACCAGGACTCTTCAAAATTGTCATTAAGAAAAGGAAAGTCTGGGACTTTCCTGGTGGTGCACTAGTTAAGAATCCATCTGCCAATGCAGGGGACACCGGTTCCAGCCCTGGTCCGGGAAGATCCCACATGCCGCAGAGCAAGTAAGCCCGTACATCACAACTACTGAGCCTGCGCTCTAGAGCCCGCCAGCCACAACAACTGAGGCCACACGCTGCAACTAATGAAGCCCGCGCACTCTAGGGCCTGTGTGCCGCAAATACTGAGCCCAGGTGCTGCAATTACTGAAGCCCGCACTCTTAGAGCCCACGCTCCGCAACAAGAGAAGCCACCACAATGAGAAGTCCGCGCACCACAATAAAGAGTAGCCCCCACTTGCCACAACTAGAGAAAGCCTGCGCGCAGCAACAAAGACTCAACTCAGCCAAATATAAACAATAATAAAAAAATAAATAAAGGCATCATCACATAAACACAAATGAGGAAATTTTTTTTTAATAAAAGAATAACGGGCGGGGCAGTGGTTAAGAATCCGCCTGCCAGTGCAGGGGACACGGATTTGAGCCCTGGTCCTGGAAGATCCCACATGCTGCAGTGCAACTAAGCCCGTGAGCCACAACTACTGAGCCTGCGCTTCTGGAGCCTGTGCTCCGCAACAAGAGGCGCCACGGCAGTGAGAGGCCCACGAACCACGATGAGGAGTGGCCCCTGCTCGCCGCAACTAGAGAAGGCCCTCGCACAGAAACGAAGACCCAACACAGCCAAAAATAAATAAAATATAAATAAAAATAAATACATTTAAAAGGAAAACCTATACATTTCCCTTTCTGCAAATGTAGGTTTTCGAGGCAAGAGTAGAGCCTCAGAAAGAGTGTCTGCAAACAGAACAATCACTAGTTCACTAAGGACAAATTGTAGGATACTTTTGGAGAATCCCATCACAGCTAGATAATTGGTCCAGGACCAAAAGTAACTACTGGAAGAAAAATGAAATCAACAGTGTACCACAGAGGTGGGAGGCACACTGGCCTGGACTAAGACATGTTCAGTCATAGATAATAAGGGTGGTGATTTTTAAGCATCATTCTCGACCCACTGTGGACTTCCTTCTGCAGCAGTATAAGGATACCACCAGATCATCTTGAAATCAAGTCATGAAATGTACCTTTATATTTCTAAAAATCAATGATCGTCCTTAAATTAACTTTTCTTATTAATTTAGTCATGGTGCTCTTTTACTTCTAAAACATTAAATCTTATTTGATTAGAGACAGACTTCAAAAAATAAAAATAAACTGTGATCAAATAGCAGGAACAAACAGTAGTAACTAAAATTTCTTCAATCTAAACTGGAGATGATTTCTGTATCTCTGTCTTTTACATTTGTCTCCATTAGGGGAAAAAATATGTACCGCATAATTAACTTGGCTGGAATGAATCAGACTGCATTTGTAAAAGTCTCAGAAGACCAATGAGCTGTGCTAAACAGTACCACTATCCACCTGAGCAGAAATTACTATCCTTAAGTTTCTATACATAACTAACACAACAAAAATTTAAACAAAAGAAGAACTACTAGAAACAAATTAGAGATTCATGTTTTTAAGTCAGTAATTTGCCTTTAGTCAGTAATTTGCCTCATACATTATGATTTTCCCTGTGGAAACCCAATTATTATCCTGAAAACAAGACCACTTTAGAAAGCAAATGCATTGTGACAAAAGAAAGAAAAGGCAGATTGATACATTATTAAAAGAACTCACACGCCATACCCTGAGGAGTAAGGAAGCCATGGCAGAGCAGGCCCCCTTCTCCTCAATGGACAGCACAGCTGTGGGGAAGACACTGCAGCTAGCAGAAGCGTGTCACACTTCCTCAGGGAGGAAGCAAGTTACAGACAACTCTACAGAGGGCACCCATAAACTCACGGCCACGCTCATTACCCAACGTCCAGGCCACCCACAGGCTGACTGCAGCCCAACTTTCCCACCATTCCCACACAGGCCCCAGGAACCGTCAGGCCTCTGAGGCTCTGCCAATGCCCTTCCCTCCACCCAAATATCCTTTCCCTCCTCTCTCCGGACCTCAATCCTGCCCAGCTCTAAATGAGCACTGCAAGGCCTATTTCCCTAAGAATGCCTCTCTCAAAACCAAAATTACTTCCTCGAGAATGATCTGCCTCTTACTCATCCATCATTATCTTGGATTAAATACATCAGGTAAGATGCCTTATCTGACCAACACAACTATTTTAGAAATAAGAGTCATGTTTTAGACCATGTATGACATGACATGACAACCATTCAGCTCACGAAAACCATTCAATAAATACTCTAATTGAATTGCCCAAAGAGTTGACCTAAAATAACCTAAATGCCAAGCATTCCAAGAACCGTCCTGAACCAAATTCACTTCTCATTCGAATGCCAATGTCACAGACAGGGATGTTGTATTGTCCTTAAATGTACTTGCCTTTATCCAAAACTAGAATCTCTGATGAATCTATGGGACACACATGTAAAATATTCTGCAAAGTAAAAAAGCTTTATTTAGTGAACTGTGCTTAATATTCAGCCAGACCTGCATTTTTCTCTAAACCTTATACAATTACTTAGTATGCAAGAAGCATTAGAAGAGAGACAAAGTCTATTGAGAAAAATACTGGAAGCGAAGGTCATCAATCATTTTCTACTTTCAATAATCTCTTTCATAAAGAGGTAAATTCTCCTAAATTCCAGAATGAATGGAATTCAATACAGCAAAGTAAAATGCTTTAAATACATGAAATAAATATCTTGGTGGACCTTCCACCATCTGTTTTAGTAACTTAAATTATAAAAAAACCCCTAAATTTAAGAAAAGTTATATCAACAGCTAAAATTGAGATTTTTTTTTCCATCTATTACTTTGATTTTCCTGACCCATTTTTGAGAATTGTCAGCATTCTGGATCAATAATGCCAAATTATTTGTTGAAGACAGTGAGATTCCTCCCAAGTCATCTAACATGCTCACTAATCAATAAAGATAAGAACAAACAAGAAAGCCATATTTATGAAGCAAGCAAATTATATTAAAAGACTGACTTTGAGAAAAGGTTGCTGCTTGCCAAGAAAATTTTATTATTATAAAACTTTTTCTGTCATTTGTATTACTTCATTTTCCCTTTCAGATTATCTGTGTAGCCTTGTAAACACATCATAATCCAAAGCAGTTGAGCTTTACCAATAAAATGTAAATCAACACAATAGAGCCAACTGCATAATTAAAACAAAAGTATACCGGGCTTCCCTGGTGGCACAGTGGTTGAGAGTCTGCCTGCCGATGCAGGGGCCCTGGGTTCGTGCCTCGGTTCGGGAAGATACCACATGCAGCGGAGGGGCTAGGCCCGTGAGCCATGGCCACTGAGCCGGCGGGTCGGGAGCCTGTGCTCCGTAACGGGGGAGGCCACAACAGTGAGAGGCCCACGTACTGAAAAAAAAAAAAAACATACCACCATCAACCCAAGCAGATTACAAAATAGCAAGCAGATTTTAAAATAATAGTCTACAAGCCTGCTTTATTAAATATATAACTAAATGCATTGAATATCTTATATAAAAAGCCAAAAGATAGAGTTGAAACCGAATATCAAAAGTAAACATCTCCTTCCCCAAAACCCTAACTCCACTCCAGTCATGAGGAGAACATCACACAAAGCCAAGTTGAAGGACAGTCTATGAAATATGTGAACCAGGACTCTTCAAAATTGTCATTAAGAAAAGGAAAGTCTGGGACTTTCCTGGTGGTGCACTAGTTAAGAATCCATCTGCCAATGCAGGGGACACCGGTTCCAGCCCTGGTCCGGGAAGATCCCACATGCCGCAGAGCAAGTAAGCCCGTACATCACAACTACTGAGCCTGCGCTCTAGAGCCCGCCAGCCACAACAACTGAGGCCACACGCTGCAACTAATGAAGCCCGCGCACTCTAGGGCCTGTGTGCCGCAAATACTGAGCCCAGGTGCTGCAATTACTGAAGCCCGCACTCTTAGAGCCCACGCTCCGCAACAAGAGAAGCCACCACAATGAGAAGTCCGCGCACCACAATAAAGAGTAGCCCCCACTTGCCACAACTAGAGAAAGCCTGCGCGCAGCAACAAAGACTCAACTCAGCCAAATATAAACAATAATAAAAAAATAAATAAAGGCATCATCACATAAACACAAATGAGGAAATTTTTTTTTAAAAAAAGAATAACGGGCGGGGCAGTGGTTAAGAATCCGCCTGCCAGTGCAGGGGACACGGATTTGAGCCCTGGTCCTGGAAGATCCCACATGCTGCAGTGCAACTAAGCCCGTGAGCCACAACTACTGAGCCTGCGCTTCTGGAGCCTGTGCTCCGCAACAAGAGGCGCCACGGCAGTGAGAGGCCCACGAACCACGATGAGGAGTGGCCCCTGCTCGCCGCAACTAGAGAAGGCCCTCGCACAGAAACGAAGACCCAACACAGCCAAAAATAAATAAAATATAAATAAAAATAAATACATTTAAAAGGAAAACCTATACATTTCCCTTTCTGCAAATGTAGGTTTTCGAGGCAAGAGTAGAGCCTCAGAAAGAGTGTCTGCAAACAGAACAATCACTAGTTCACTAAGGACAAATTGTAGGATACTTTTGGAGAATCCCATCACAGCTAGATAATTGGTCCAGGACCAAAAGTAACTACTGGAAGAAAAATGAAATCAACAGTGTACCACAGAGGTGGGAGGCACACTGGCCTGGACTAAGACATGTTCAGTCATAGATAATAAGGGTGGTGATTTTTAAGCATCATTCTCGACCCACTGTGGACTTCCTTCTGCAGCAGTATAAGGATACCACCAGATCATCTTGAAATCAAGTCATGAAATGTACCTTTATATTTCTAAAAATCAATGATCGTCCTTAAATTAACTTTTCTTATTAATTTAGTCATGGTGCTCTTTTACTTCTAAAACATTAAATCTTATTTGATTAGAGACAGACTTCAAAAAATAAAAATAAACTGTGATCAAATAGCAGGAACAAACAGTAGTAACTAAAATTTCTTCAATCTAAACTGGAGATGATTTCTGTATCTCTGTCTTTTACATTTGTCTCCATTAGGGGAAAAAATATGTACCGCATAATTAACTTGGCTGGAATGAATCAGACTGCATTTGTAAAAGTCTCAGAAGACCAATGAGCTGTGCTAAACAGTACCACTATCCACCTGAGCAGAAATTACTATCCTTAAGTTTCTATACATAACTAACACAACAAAAATTTAAACAAAAGAAGAACTACTAGAAACAAATTAGAGATTCATGTTTTTAAGTCAGTAATTTGCCTTTAGTCAGTAATTTGCCTCATACATTATGATTTTCCCTGTGGAAACCCAATTATTATCCTGAAAACAAGACCACTTTAGAAAGCAAATGCATTGTGACAAAAGAAAGAAAAGGCAGATTGATACATTATTAAAAGAACTCACACGCCATACCCTGAGGAGTAAGGAAGCCATGGCAGAGCAGGCCCCCTTCTCCTCAATGGACAGCACAGCTGTGGGGAAGACACTGCAGCTAGCAGAAGCGTGTCACACTTCCTCAGGGAGGAAGCAAGTTACAGACAACTCTACAGAGGGCACCCATAAACTCACGGCCACGCTCATTACCCAACGTCCAGGCCACCCACAGGCTGACTGCAGCCCAACTTTCCCACCATTCCCACACAGGCCCCAGGAACCGTCAGGCCTCTGAGGCTCTGCCAATGCCCTTCCCTCCACCCAAATATCCTTTCCCTCCTCTCTCCGGACCTCAATCCTGCCCAGCTCTAAATGAGCACTGCAAGGCCTATTTCCATAAGAATGCCTCTCTCAAAACCAAAATTACTTCCTCGAGAATGATCTGCCTCTTACTCATCCATCATTATCTTGGATTAAATACATCAGGTAAGATGCCTTATCTGACCAACACAACTATTTTAGAAATAAGAGTCATGTTTTAGACCATGTATGACATGACATGACAACCATTCAGCTCACGAAAACCATTCAATAAATACTCTAATTGAATTGCCCAAAGAGTTGACCTAAAATAACCTAAATGCCAAGCATTCCAAGAACCGTCCTGAACCAAATTCACTTCTCATTCGAATGCCAATGTCACAGACAGGGATGTTGTATTGTCCTTAAATGTACTTGCCTTTATCCAAAACTAGAATCTCTGATGAATCTATGGGACACACATGTAAAATATTCTGCAAAGTAAAAAAGCTTTATTTAGTGAACTGTGCTTAATATTCAGCCAGACCTGCATTTTTCTCTAAACCTTATACAATTACTTAGTATGCAAGAAGCATTAGAAGAGAGACAAAGTCTATTGAGAAAAATACGGGAAGCGAAGGTCATCAATCATTTTCTACTTTCAATAATCTCTTTCATAAAGAGGTAAATGCTCCTAAATTCCAGAATGAATGGAATTCAATACAGCAAAGTAAAATGCTTTAAATACATAAAACAAATATCTTGGTGGACCTTCCACCATCTGTTTTAGTAACTTAAATTATAAAAAACACCCTAAATTTAAGAAAAGTTATATCAACAGCTAAAATTGAGATATTTTTCCATCTATTACTTTGATTTTCCTGACCCATTTTTGAGAATTGTCAGCATTCTGGATCAATAATGCCAAATTATTTCTTGAAGACAGTGAGATTCCTCCCAAGTCATCTAACATGCTCACTAATCAATAAAGATAAGAACAAACAAGAAAGCCATATTTATGAAGCAAGCAAATTATATTAAAAGACTGACTTTGAGAAAAGGTTGCTGCTTGCCAAGAAAATTTTATTATTATAAAACTTTTTCTGTCATTTGTATTACTTCATTTTCCCTTTCAGATTATCTGTGTAGCCTTGTAAACACATCATAATCCAAAGCAGTTGAGCTTTACCAATAAAATGTAAATCAACACAATAGAGCCAACTGCATAATTAAAACAAAAGTATACCGGGCTTCCCTGGTGGCACAGTGGTTGAGAGTCTGCCTGCCGATGCAGGGGCCCTGGGTTCGTGCCTCGGTTCGGGAAGATACCACATGCAGCGGAGGGGCTAGGCCCGTGAGCCATGGCCACTGAGCCGGCGGGTCGGGAGCCTGTGCTCCGTAACGGGGGAGGCCACAACAGTGAGAGGCCCACGTACTGAAAAAAAAAAAAAAAACATACCACCATCAACCCAAGCAGATTACAAAATAGCAAGCAGATTTTAAAATAATAGTCTACAAGCCTGCTTTTTTAAATATATAACTAAATGCATTGAATATCTTATATAAAAAGCCAAAAGATAGAGTTGAAACCGAATATCAAAAGTAAACATCTCCTTCCCCAAAACCCTAACTCCACTCCAGTCATGAGGAGAACATCACACAAAGCCAAGTTGAAGGACAGTCTATGAAATATGTGAACCAGGACTCTTCAAAATTGTCATTAAGAAAAGGAAAGTCTGGGACTTTCCTGGTGGTGCACTAGTTAAGAATCCATCTGCCAATGCAGGGGACACCGGTTCCAGCCCTGGTCCGGGAAGATCCCACATGCCGCAGAGCAAGTAAGCCCGTACATCACAACTACTGAGCCTGCGCTCTAGAGCCCGCCAGCCACAACAACTGAGGCCACACGCTGCAACTAATGAAGCCCGCGCACTCTAGGGCCTGTGTGCCGCAAATACTGAGCCCAGGTGCTGCAATTACTGAAGCCCGCACTCTTAGAGCCCACGCTCCGCAACAAGAGAAGCCACCACAATGAGAAGTCCGCGCACCACAATAAAGAGTAGCCCCCACTTGCCACAACTAGAGAAAGCCTGCGCGCAGCAACAAAGACTCAACTCAGCCAAATATAAACAATAATAAAAAAATAAATAAAGGCATCATCACATAAACACAAATGAGGAAATATTTTTTTTAAAAAAAGAATAACGGGCGGGGCAGTGGTTAAGAATCCGCCTGCCAGTGCAGGGGACACGGATTTGAGCCCTGGTCCTGGAAGATCCCACATGCTGCAGTGCAACTAAGCCCGTGAGCCACAACTACTGAGCCTGCGCTTCTGGAGCCTGTGCTCCGCAACAAGAGGCGCCACGGCACTGAGAGGCCCACGAACCACGATGAGGAGTGGCCCCTGCTCGCCGCAACTAGAGAAGGCCCTCGCACAGAAACGAAGACCCAACACAGCCAAAAATAAATAAAATATAAATAAAAATAAATACATTTAAAAGGAAAACCTATACATTTCCCTTTCTGCAAATGTAGGTTTTCGAGGCAAGAGTAGAGCCTCAGAAAGAGTGTCTGCAAACAGAACAATCACTAGTTCACTAAGGACAAATTGTAGGATACTTTTGGAGAATCCCATCACAGCTAGATAATTGGTCCAGGACCAAAAGTAACTACTGGAAGAAAAATGAAATCAACAGTGTACCACAGAGGTGGGAGGCACACTGGCCTGGACTAAGACATGTTCAGTCATAGATAATAAGGGTGGTGATTTTTAAGCATCATTCTCGACCCACTGTGGACTTCCTTCTGCAGCAGTATAAGGATACCACCAGATCATCTTGAAATCAAGTCATGAAATGTACCTTTATATTTCTAAAAATCAATGATCGTCCTTAAATTAACTTTTCTTATTAATTTAGTCATGGTGCTCTTTTACTTCTAAAACATTAAATCTTATTTGATTAGAGACAGACTTCAAAAAATAAAAATAAACTGTGATCAAATAGCAGGAACAAACAGTAGTAACTAAAATTTCTTCAATCTAAACTGGAGATGATTTCTGTATCTCTGTCTTTTACATTTGTCTCCATTAGGGGAAAAAATATGTACCGCATAATTAACTTGGCTGGAATGAATCAGACTGCATTTGTAAAAGTCTCAGAAGACCAATGAGCTGTGCTAAACAGTACCACTATCCACCTGAGCAGAAATTACTATCCTTAAGTTTCTATACATAACTAACACAACAAAAATTTAAACAAAAGAAGAACTACTAGAAACAAATTAGAGATTCATGTTTTTAAGTCAGTAATTTGCCTTTAGTCAGTAATTTGCCTCATACATTATGATTTTCCCTGTGGAAACCCAATTATTATCCTGAAAACAAGACCACTTTACAAAGCAAATGCATTGTGACAAAAGAAAGAAAAGGCAGATTGATACATTATTAAAAGAACTCACACGCCATACCCTGAGGAGTAAGGAAGCCATGGCAGAGCAGGCCCCCTTCTCCTCAATGGACAGCACAGCTGTGGGGAAGACACTGCAGCTAGCAGAAGCGTGTCACACTTCCTCAGGGAGGAAGCAAGTTACAGACAACTCTACAGAGGGCACCCATAAACTCACGGCCACGCTCATTACCCAACGTCCAGGCCACCCAGAGGCTGACTGCAGCCCAACTTTCCCACCATTCCCACACAGGCCCCAGGAACCGTCAGGCCTCTGAGGCTCTGCCAATGCCCTTCCCTCCACCCAAATATCCTTTCCCTCCTCTCTCCGGACCTCAATCCTGCCCAGCTCTAAATGAGCACTGCAAGGCCTATTTCCCTAAGAATGCCTCTCTCAAAACCAAAATTACTTCCTCGAGAATGATCTGCCTCTTACTCATCCATCATTATCTTGGATTAAATACATCAGGTAAGATGCCTTATCTGACCAACACAACTATTTTAGAAATAAGAGTCATGTTTTAGACCATCTATGACATGACATGACAACCATTCAGCTCACGAAAACCATTCAATAAATACTCTAATTGAATTGCCCAAAGAGTTGACCTAAAATAACCTAAATGCCAAGCATTCCAAGAACCGTCCTGAACCAAATTCACTTCTCATTCGAATGCCAATGTCACAGAAAGGGATGTTGTATTGTCCTTAAATGTACTTGCCTTTATCCAAAACTAGAATCTCTGATGAATCTATGGGACACACATGTAAAATATTCTGCAAAGGAAGAAAGCTTTATTTAGTGTACTGTGCTTAATATTCAGCCAGACCTGCATTTTTCTCTAAACCTTATACAATTACTTAGTCTGCAAGAAGCATTAGAAGAGAGACAATGTCTATTGAGAAAAATACGGGAAGCGAAGGTCATCAATCATTTTCTACTTTCAATAATCTCTTTCATAAAGAGGTAAATGCTCCTAAATTCCAGAATGAATGGAATTCAATACAGCAAAGTAAAATGCTTTAAATACATAAAACAAATATCTTGGTGGACCTTCCACCATCTGTTTTAGTAACTTAAATTATAAAAAACACCCTAAATTTAAGAAAAGTTATATCAACAGCTAAAATTGAGATATTTTTCCATCTATTACTTTGATTTTCCTGACCCATTTTTGAGAATTGTCAGCATTCTGGATCAATAATGCCAAATTATTTCTTGAAGACAGTGAGATTCCTCCCAAGTCATCTAACATGCTCACTAATCAATAAAGATAAGAACAAACAAGAAAGCCATATTTATGAAGCAAGCAAATTATATTAAAAGACTGACTTTGAGAAAAGGTTGCTGCTTGCCAAGAAAATTTTATTATTATAAAACTTTTTCTGTCATTTGTATTACTTCATTTTCCCTTTCAGATTATCTGTGTAGCCTTGTAAACACATCATAATCCAAAGCAGTTGAGCTTTACCAATAAAATGTAAATCAACACAATAGAGCCAACTGCATAATTAAAACAAAAGTATACCGGGCTTCCCTGGTGGCACAGTGGTTGAGAGTCTGCCTGCCGATGCAGGGGCCCTGGGTTCGTGCCTCGGTTCGGGAAGATACCACATGCAGCGGAGGGGCTAGGCCCGTGAGCCATGGCCACTGAGCCGGCGGGTCGGGAGCCTGTGCTCCGTAACGGGGGAGGCCACAACAGTGAGAGGCCCACGTACTGAAAAAAAAAAAAAAAAAACATACCACCATCAACCCAAGCAGATTACAAAATAGCAAGCAGATTTTAAAATAATAGTCTACAAGCCTGCTTTTTTAAATATATAACTAAATGCATTGAATATCTTATATAAAAAGCCAAAAGATAGAGTTGAAACCGAATATCAAAAGTAAACATCTCCTTCCCCAAAACCCTAACTCCACTCCAGTCATGAGGAGAACATCACACAAAGCCAAGTTGAAGGACAGTCTATGAAATATGTGAACCAGGACTCTTCAAAATTGTCATTAAGAAAAGGAAAGTCTGGGACTTTCCTGGTGGTGCACTAGTTAAGAATCCATCTGCCAATGCAGGGGACACCGGTTCCAGCCCTGGTCCGGGAAGATCCCACATGCCGCAGAGCAAGTAAGCCCGTACATCACAACTACTGAGCCTGCGCTCTAGAGCCCGCCAGCCACAACAACTGAGGCCACACGCTGCAACTAATGAAGCCCGCGCACTCTAGGGCCTGTGTGCCGCAAATACTGAGCCCAGGTGCTGCAATTACTGAAGCCCGCACTCTTAGAGCCCACGCTCCGCAACAAGAGAAGCCACCACAATGAGAAGTCCGCGCACCACAATAAAGAGTAGCCCCCACTTGCCACAACTAGAGAAAGCCTGCGCGCAGCAACAAAGACTCAACTCAGCCAAATATAAACAATAATAAAAAAATAAATAAAGGCATCATCACATAAACACAAATGAGGAAATATTTTTTTTTAAAAAAAGAATAACGGGCGGGGCAGTGGTTAAGAATCCGCCTGCCAGTGCAGGGGACACGGATTTGAGCCCTGGTCCTGGAAGATCCCACATGCTGCAGTGCAACTAAGCCCGTGAGCCACAACTACTGAGCCTGCGCTTCTGGAGCCTGTGCTCCGCAACAAGAGGCGCCACGGCAGTGAGAGGCCCACGAACCACGATGAGGAGTGGCCCCTGCTCGCCGCAACTAGAGAAGGCCCTCGCACAGAAACGAAGACCCAACACAGCCAAAAATAAATAAAATATAAATAAAAATAAATACATTTAAAAGGAAAACCTATACATTTCCCTTTCTGCAAATGTAGGTTTTCGAGGCAAGAGTAGAGCCTCAGAAAGAGTGTCTGCAAACAGAAAAATCACTAGTTCACTAAGGACAAATTGTAGGATACTTTTGGAGAATCCCATCACAGCTAGATAATTGGTCCAGGACCAAAAGTAACTACTGGAAGAAAAATGAAATCAACAGTGTACCACAGAGGTGGGAGGCACACTGGCCTGGACTAAGACATGTTCAGTCATAGATAATAAGGGTGGTGATTTTTAAGCATCATTCTCGACCCACTGTGGACTTCCTTCTGCAGCAGTATAAGGATACCACCAGATCATCTTGAAATCAAGTCATGAAATGTACCTTTATATTTCTAAAAATCAATGATCGTCCTTAAATTAACTTTTCTTATTAATTTAGTCATGGTGCTCTTTTACTTCTAAAACATTAAATCTTATTTGATTAGAGACAGACTTCAAAAAATAAAAATAAACTGTGATCAAATAGCAGGAACAAACAGTAGTAACTAAAATTTCTTCAATCTAAACTGGAGATGATTTCTGTATCTCTGTCTTTTACATTTGTCTCCATTAGGGGAAAAATATGTACCTCATAATTAACTTGGCTGGAATGAATCAGACTGCATTTGTAAAAGTCTCAGAAGACCAATGAGCTGTGCTAAACAGTACCACTATCCACCTGAGCAGAAATTACTATCCTTAAGTTTCTATACATAACTAACACAACAAAAATTTAAACAAAAGAAGAACTACTAGAAACAAATTAGAGATTCATGTTTTTAAGTCAGTAATTTGCCTTTAGTCAGTAATTTGCCTCATACATTATGATTTTCCCTGTGGAAACCCAATTATTATCCTGAAAACAAGACCACTTTACAAAGCAAATGCATTGTGACAAAAGAAAGAAAAGGCAGATTGATACATTATTAAAATAACTCACACGCCATACCCTGAGGAGTAAGGAAGCCATGGCAGAGCAGGCCCCCTTCTCCTCAATGGACAGCACAGCTGTGGGGAAGACACTGCAGCTAGCAGAAGCGTGTCACACTTCCTCAGGGAGGAAGCAAGTTACAGACAACTCTACAGAGGGCACCCATAAACTCACGGCCACGCTCATTACCCAACGTCCAGGCCACCCAGAGGCTGACTGCAGCCCAACTTTCCCACCATCCCCACACAGGCCCCAGGAACCGTCAGGCCTCTGAGGCTCTGCCAATGCCCTTCCCTCCACCCAAATATCCTTTCCCTCCTCTCTCCGGACCTCAATCCTGCCCAGCTCTAAATGAGCACTGCAAGGCCTATTTCCCTAAGAATGCCTCTCTCAAAACCAAAATTACTTCCTCGAGAATGATCTGCCTCTTACTCATCCATCATTATCTTGGATTAAATACATCAGGTAAGATGCCTTATCTGACCAACACAACTATTTTAGAAATAAGAGTCATGTTTTAGACCATCTATGACATGACATGACAACCATTCAGCTCACGAAAACCATTCAATAAATACTCTAATTGAATTGCCCAAAGAGTTGACCTAAAATAACCTAAATGCCAAGCATTCCAAGAACCGTCCTGAACCAAATTCACTTCTCATTCGAATGCCAATGTCACAGAAAGGGATGTTGTATTGTCCTTAAATGTACTTGCCTTTATCCAAAACTAGAATCTCTGATGAATCTATGGGACACACATGTAAAATATTCTGCAAAGGAAAAAAGCTTTATTTAGTGTACTGTGCTTAATATTCAGCCAGACCTGCATTTTTCTCTAAACCTTATACAATTACTTAGTCTGCAAGAAGCATTAGAAGAGAGACAATGTCTATTGAGAAAAATACGGGAAGCGAAGGTCATCAATCATTTTCTACTTTCAATAATCTCTTTCATAAAGAGGTAAATGCTCCTAAATTCCAGAATGAATGGAATTCAATACAGCAAAGTAAAATGCTTTAAATACATAAAACAAATATCTTGGTGGACCTTCCACCATCTGTTTTAGTAACTTAAATTATAAAAAACACCCTAAATTTAAGAAAAGTTATATCAACAGCTAAAATTGAGATATTTTTCCATCTATTACTTTGATTTTCCTGACCCATTTTTGAGAATTGTCAGCATTCTGGATCAATAATGCCAAATTATTTCTTGAAGACAGTGAGATTCCTCCCAAGTCATCTAACATGCTCACTAATCAATAAAGATAAGAACAAACAAGAAAGCCATATTTATGAAGCAAGCAAATTATATTAAAAGACTGACTTTGAGAAAAGGTTGCTGCTTGCCAAGAAAATTTTATTATTATAAAACTTTTTCTGTCATTTGTATTACTTCATTTTCCCTTTCAGATTATCTGTGTAGCCTTGTAAACACATCATAATCCAAAGCAGTTGAGCTTTACCAATAAAATGTAAATCAACACAATAGAGCCAACTGCATAATTAAAACAAAAGTATACCGGGCTTCCCTGGTGGCACAGTGGTTGAGAGTCTGCCTGCCGATGCAGGGGCCCTGGGTTCGTGCCTCGGTTCGGGAAGATACCACATGCAGCGGAGGGGCTAGGCCCGTGAGCCATGGCCACTGAGCCGGCGGGTCGGGAGCCTGTGCTCCGTAACGGGGGAGGCCACAACAGTGAGAGGCCCACGTACTGAAAAAAAAAAAAACATACCACCATCAACCCAAGCAGATTACAAAATAGCAAGCAGATTTTAAAATAATAGTCTACAAGCCTGCTTTTTTAAATATATAACTAAATGCATTGAATATCTTATATAAAAAGCCAAAAGATAGAGTTGAAACCGAATATCAAAAGTAAACATCTCCTTCCCCAAAACCCTAACTCCACTCCAGTCATGAGGAGAACATCACACAAAGCCAAGTTGAAGGACAGTCTATGAAATATGTGAACCAGGACTCTTCAAAATTGTCATTAAGAAAAGGAAAGTCTGGGACTTTCCTGGTGGTGCACTAGTTAAGAATCCATCTGCCAATGCAGGGGACACCGGTTCCAGCCCTGGTCCGGGAAGATCCCACATGCCGCAGAGCAAGTAAGCCCGTACATCACAACTACTGAGCCTGCGCTCTAGAGCCCGCCAGCCACAACAACTGAGGCCACACGCTGCAACTAATGAAGCCCGCGCACTCTAGGGCCTGTGTGCCGCAAATACTGAGCCCAGGTGCTGCAATTACTGAAGCCCGCACTCTTAGAGCCCACGCTCCGCAACAAGAGAAGCCACCACAATGAGAAGTCCGCGCACCACAATAAAGAGTAGCCCCCACTTGCCACAACTAGAGAAAGCCTGCGCGCAGCAACAAAGACTCAACTCAGCCAAATATAAACAATAATAAAAAAATAAATAAAGGCATCATCACATAAACACAAATGAGGAAATATTTTTTTTAAAAAAAGAATAACGGGCGGGGCAGTGGTTAAGAATCCGCCTGCCAGTGCAGGGGACACGGATTTGAGCCCTGGTCCTGGAAGATCCCACATGCTGCAGTGCAACTAAGCCCGTGAGCCACAACTACTGAGCCTGCGCTTCTGGAGCCTGTGCTCCGCAACAAGAGGCGCCACGGCACTGAGAGGCCCACGAACCACGATGAGGAGTGGCCCCTGCTCGCCGCAACTAGAGAAGGCCCTCGCACAGAAACGAAGACCCAACACAGCCAAAAATAAATAAAATATAAATAAAAATAAATACATTTAAAAGGAAAACCTATACATTTCCCTTTCTGCAAATGTAGGTTTTCGAGGCAAGAGTAGAGCCTCAGAAAGAGTGTCTGCAAACAGAAAAATCACTAGTTCACTAAGGACAAATTGTAGGATACTTTTGGAGAATCCCATCACAGCTAGATAATTGGTCCAGGACCAAAAGTAACTACTGGAAGAAAAATGAAATCAACAGTGTACCACAGAGGTGGGAGGCACACTGGCCTGGACTAAGACATGTTCAGTCATAGATAATAAGGGTGGTGATTTTTAAGCATCATTCTCGACCCACTGTGGACTTCCTTCTGCAGCAGTATAAGGATACCACCAGATCATCTTGAAATCAAGTCATGAAATGTACCTTTATATTTCTAAAAATCAATGATCGTCCTTAAATTAACTTTTCTTATTAATTTAGTCATGGTGCTCTTTTACTTCTAAAACATTAAATCTTATTTGATTAGAGACAGACTTCAAAAAATAAAAATAAACTGTGATCAAATAGCAGGAACAAACAGTAGTAACTAAAATTTCTTCAATCTAAACTGGAGATGATTTCTGTATCTCTGTCTTTTACATTTGTCTCCATTAGGGGAAAAAATATGTACCTCATAATTAACTTGGCTGGAATGAATCAGACTGCATTTGTAAAAGTCTCAGAAGACCAATGAGCTGTGCTAAACAGTACCACTATCCACCTGAGCAGAAATTACTATCCTTAAGTTTCTATACATAACTAACACAACAAAAATTTAAACAAAAGAAGAACTACTAGAAACAAATTAGAGATTCATGTTTTTAAGTCAGTAATTTGCCTTTAGTCAGTAATTTGCCTCATACATTATGATTTTCCCTGTGGAAACCCAATTATTATCCTGAAAACAAGACCACTTTACAAAGCAAATGCATTGTGACAAAAGAAAGAAAAGGCAGATTGATACATTATTAAAATAACTCACACGCCATACCCTGAGGAGTAAGGAAGCCATGGCAGAGCAGGCCCCCTTCTCCTCAATGGACAGCACAGCTGTGGGGAAGACACTGCAGCTAGCAGAAGCGTGTCACACTTCCTCAGGGAGGAAGCAAGTTACAGACAACTCTACAGAGGGCACCCATAAACTCACGGCCACGCTCATTACCCAACGTCCAGGCCACCCAGAGGCTGACTGCAGCCCAACTTTCCCACCATCCCCACACAGGCCCCAGGAACCGTCAGGCCTCTGAGGCTCTGCCAATGCCCTTCCCTCCACCCAAATATCCTTTCCCTCCTCTCTCCGGACCTCAATCCTGCCCAGCTCTAAATGAGCACTGCAAGGCCTATTTCCCTAAGAATGCCTCTCTCAAAACCAAAATTACTTCCTCGAGAATGATCTGCCTCTTACTCATCCATCATTATCTTGGATTAAATACATCAGGTAAGATGCCTTATCTGACCAACACAACTATTTTAGAAATAAGAGTCATGTTTTAGACCATCTATGACATGACATGACAACCATTCAGCTCACGAAAACCATTCAATAAATACTCTAATTGAATTGCCCAAAGAGTTGACCTAAAATAACCTAAATGCCAAGCATTCCAAGAACCGTCCTGAACCAAATTCACTTCTCATTCGAATGCCAATGTCACAGACAGGGATGTTGTATTGTCCTTAAATGTACTTGCCTTTATCCAAAACTAGAATCTCTGATGAATCTATGGGACACACATGTAAAATATTCTGCAAAGGAAAAAAGCTTTATTTAGTGTACTGTGCTTAATATTCAGCCAGACCTGCATTTTTCTCTAAACCTTATACAATTACTTAGTCTGCAAGGAGCATTAGAAGAGAGACAATGTCTATTGAGAAAAATACGGGAAGCGAAGGTCATCAATCATTTTCTACTTTCAATAATCTCTTTCATAAAGAGGTAAATGCTCCTAAATTCCAGAATGAATGGAATTCAATACAGCAAAGTAAAATGCTTTAAATACATAAAACAAATATCTTGGTGGACCTTCCACCATCTGTTTTAGTAACTTAAATTATAAAAAACACCCTAAATTTAAGAAAAGTTATATCAACAGCTAAAATTGAGATATTTTTCCATCTATTACTTTGATTTTCCTGACCCATTTTTGAGAATTGTCAGCATTCTGGATCAATAATGCCAAATTATTTCTTGAAGACAGTGAGATTCCTCCCAAGTCATCTAACATGCTCACTAATCAATAAAGATAAGAACAAACAAGAAAGCCATATTTATGAAGCAAGCAAATTATATTAATAGACTGACTTTGAGAAAAGGTTGCTGCTTGCCAAGAAAATTTTATTATTATAAAACTTTTTCTGTCATTTGTATTACTTCATTTTCCCTTTCAGATTATCTGTGTAGCCTTGTAAACACATCATAATCCAAAGCAGTTGAGCTTTACCAATAAAATGTAAATCAACACAATAGAGCCAACTGCATAATTAAAACAAAAGTATACCGGGCTTCCCTGGTGGCACAGTGGTTGAGAGTCTGCCTGCCGATGCAGGGGCCCTGGGTTCGTGCCTCGGTTCGGGAAGATACCACATGCAGCGGAGGGGCTAGGCCCGTGAGCCATGGCCACTGAGCCGGCGGGTCGGGAGCCTGTGCTCCGTAATGGGGGAGGCCACAACAGTGAGAGGCCCACGTACTGAAAAAAAAAAAAAAACATACCACCATCAACCCAAGCAGATTACAAAATAGCAAGCAGATTTTAAAATAATAGTCTACAAGCCTGCTTTTTTAAATATATAACTAAATGCATTGAATATCTTATATAAAAAGCCAAAAGATAGAGTTGAAACCGAATATCAAAAGTAAACATCTCCTTCCCCAAAACCCTAACTCCACTCCAGTCATGAGGAGAACATCACACAAAGCCAAGTTGAAGGACAGTCTATGAAATATGTGAACCAGGACTCTTCAAAATTGTCATTAAGAAAAGGAAAGTCTGGGACTTTCCTGGTGGTGCACTAGTTAAGAATCCATCTGCCAATGCAGGGGACACCGGTTCCAGCCCTGGTCCGGGAAGATCCCACATGCCGCAGAGCAAGTAAGCCCGTACATCACAACTACTGAGCCTGCGCTCTAGAGCCCGCCAGCCACAACAACTGAGGCCACACGCTGCAACTAATGAAGCCCGCGCACTCTAGGGCCTGTGTGCCGCAAATACTGAGCCCAGGTGCTGCAATTACTGAAGCCCGCACTCTTAGAGCCCACGCTCCGCAACAAGAGAAGCCACCACAATGAGAAGTCCGCGCACCACAATAAAGAGTAGCCCCCACTTGCCACAACTAGAGAAAGCCTGCGCGCAGCAACAAAGACTCAACTCAGCCAAATATAAACAATAATAAAAAAATAAATAAAGGCATCATCACATAAACACAAATGAGGAAATATTTTTTTTAAAAAAAGAATAACGGGCGGGGCAGTGGTTAAGAATCCGCCTGCCAGTGCAGGGGACACGGATTTGAGCCCTGGTCCTGGAAGATCCCACATGCTGCAGTGCAACTAAGCCCGTGAGCCACAACTACTGAGCCTGCGCTTCTGGAGCCTGTGCTCCGCAACAAG
The DNA here is from genome assembly GCF_964165515.1 of Mesoplodon bidens. Classification (NCBI taxonomy): domain Eukaryota; kingdom Metazoa; phylum Chordata; class Mammalia; order Artiodactyla; family Ziphiidae; genus Mesoplodon; species Mesoplodon bidens. The sequence continues at coordinate 155,730 of NW_027671795.1, read as the reverse complement.
AGGCGCCACGGCACTGAGAGGCCCACGAACCACGATGAGGAGTGGCCCCTGCTCGCCGCAACTAGAGAAGGCCCTCGCACAGAAACGAAGACCCAACACAGCCAAAAATAAATAAAATATAAATAAAAATAAATACATTTAAAAGGAAAACCTATACATTTCCCTTTCTGCAAATGTAGGTTTTCGAGGCAAGAGTAGAGCCTCAGAAAGAATGTCTGCAAACAGAACAATCACTAGTTCACTAAGTACAAATTGTAGGATACTTTTGGAGAATCCCATCACAGCTAGATAATTGGTCCAGGACCAAAAGTAACTACTGGAAGAAAAATGAAATCAACAGTGTACCACAGAGGTGGGAGGCACACTGGCCTGGACTAAGACATGTTCAGTCATAGATAATAAGGGTGGTGATTTTTAAGCATCATTCTCGACCCACTGTGGACTTCCTTCTGCAGCAGTATAAGGATACCACCAGATCATCTTGAAATCAAGTCATGAAATGTACCTTTATATTTCTAAAAATCAATGATCGTCCTTAAATTAACTTTTCTTATTAATTTAGTCATGGTGCTCTTTTACTTCTAAAACATTAAATCTTATTTGATTAGAGACAGACTTCAAAAAATAAAAATAAACTGTGATCAAATAGCAGGAACAAACAGTAGTAACTAAAATTTCTTCAATCTAAACTGGAGATGATTTCTGTATCTCTGTCTTTTACATTTGTCTCCATTAGGGGAAAAATATGTACCTCATAATTAACTTGGCTGGAATGAATCAGACTGCATTTGTAAAAGTCTCAGAAGACCAATGAGCTGTGCTAAACAGTACCACTATCCACCTGAGCAGAAATTACTATCCTTAAGTTTCTATACATAACTAACACAACAAAAATTTAAACAAAAGAAGAACTACTAGAAACAAATTAGAGATTCATGTTTTTAAGTCAGTAATTTGCCTTTAGTCAGTAATTTGCCTCATACATTATGATTTTCCCTGTGGAAACCCAATTATTATCCTGAAAACAAGACCACTTTACAAAGCAAATGCATTGTGACAAAAGAAAGAAAAGGCAGATTGATACATTATTAAAATAACTCACACGCCATACCCTGAGGAGTAAGGAAGCCATGGCAGAGCAGGCCCCCTTCTCCTCAATGGACAGCACAGCTGTGGGGAAGACACTGCAGCTAGCAGAAGCGTGTCACACTTCCTCAGGGAGGAAGCAAGTTACAGACAACTCTACAGAGGGCACCCATAAACTCACGGCCACGCTCATTACCCAACGTCCAGGCCAACCACAGGCTGACTGCAGCCCAACTTTCCCACCATTCCCACACAGGCCCCAGGAACCGTCAGGCCTCTGAGGCTCTGCCAATGCCCTTCCCTCCACCCAAATATCCTTTCCCTCCTCTCTCCGGACCTCAATCCTGCCCAGCTCTAAATGAGCACTGCAAGGCCTATTTCCATAAGAATGCCTCTCTCAAAACCAAAATTACTTCCTCGAGAATGATCTGCCTCTTACTCATCCATCATTATCTTGGATTAAATACATCAGGTAAGATGCCTTATCTGACCAACACAACTATTTTAGAAATAAGAGTCATGTTTTAGACCATCTATGACATGACATGACAACCATTCAGCTCACGAAAACCATTCAATAAATACTCTAATTGAATTGCCCAAAGAGTTGACCTAAAATAACCTAAATGCCAAGCATTCCAAGAACCGTCCTGAACCAAATTCACTTCTCATTCGAATGCCAATGTCACAGAAAGGGATGTTGTATTGTCCTTAAATGTACTTGCCTTTATCCAAAACTAGAATCTCTGATGAATCTATGGGACACACATGTAAAATATTCTGCAAAGGAAAAAAGCTTTATTTAGTGTACTGTGCTTAATATTCAGCCAGACCTGCATTTTTCTCTAAACCTTATACAATTACTTAGTCTGCAAGAAGCATTAGAAGAGAGACAATGTCTATTGAGAAAAATACGGGAAGCGAAGGTCATCAATCATTTTCTACTTTCAATAATCTCTTTCATAAAGAGGTAAATGCTCCTAAATTCCAGAATGAATGGAATTCAATACAGCAAAGTAAAATGCTTTAAATACATAAAACAAATATCTTGGTGGACCTTCCACCATCTGTTTTAGTAACTTAAATTATAAAAAACACCCTAAATTTAAGAAAAGTTATATCAACAGCTAAAATTGAGATATTTTTCCATCTATTACTTTGATTTTCCTGACCCATTTTTGAGAATTGTCAGCATTCTGGATCAATAATGCCAAATTATTTCTTGAAGACAGTGAGATTCCTCCCAAGTCATCTAACATGCTCACTAATCAATAAAGATAAGAACAAACAAGAAAGCCATATTTATGAAGCAAGCAAATTATATTAAAAGACTGACTTTGAGAAAAGGTTGCTGCTTGCCAAGAAAATTTTATTATTATAAAACTTTTTCTGTCATTTGTATTACTTCATTTTCCCTTTCAGATTATCTGTGTAGCCTTGTAAACACATCATAATCCAAAGCAGTTGAGCTTTACCAATAAAATGTAAATCAACACAATAGAGCCAACTGCATAATTAAAACAAAAGTATACCGGGCTTCCCTGGTGGCACAGTGGTTGAGAGTCTGCCTGCCGATGCAGGGGCCCTGGGTTCGTGCCTCGGTTCGGGAAGATACCACATGCAGCGGAGAGGCTAGGCCCGTGAGCCATGGCCACTGAGTCGGCGGGTCGGGAGCCTGTGCTCCGTAACGGGGGAGGCCACAACAGTGAGAGGCCCACGTACTGAAAAAAAAAAAAAAACATACCACCATCAACCCAAGCAGATTACAAAATAGCAAGCAGATTTTAAAATAATAGTCTACAAGCCTGCTTTTTTAAATATATAACTAAATGCATTGAATATCTTATATAAAAAGCCAAAAGATAGAGTTGAAACCGAATATCAAAAGTAAACATCTCCTTCCCCAAAACCCTAACTCCACTCCAGTCATGAGGAGAACATCACACAAAGCCAAGTTGAAGGACAGTCTATGAAATATGTGAACCAGGACTCTTCAAAATTGTCATTAAGAAAAGGAAAGTCTGGGACTTTCCTGGTGGTGCACTAGTTAAGAATCCATCTGCCAATGCAGGGGACACCGGTTCCAGCCCTGGTCCGGGAAGATCCCACATGCCGCAGAGCAAGTAAGCCCGTACATCACAACTACTGAGCCTGCGCTCTAGAGCCCGCCAGCCACAACAACTGAGGCCACACGCTGCAACTAATGAAGCCCGCGCACTCTAGGGCCTGTGTGCCGCAAATACTGAGCCCAGGTGCTGCAATTACTGAAGCCCGCACTCTTAGAGCCCACGCTCCGCAACAAGAGAAGCCACCACAATGAGAAGTCCGCGCACCACAATAAAGAGTAGCCCCCACTTGCCACAACTAGAGAAAGCCTGCGCGCAGCAACAAAGACTCAACTCAGCAAAATATAAACAATAATAAAAAAATAAATAAAGGCATCATCACATAAACACAAATGAGGAAATATTTTTTTTAAAAAAAGAATAACGGGCGGGGCAGTGGTTAAGAATCCGCCTGCCAGTGCAGGGGACACGGATTTGAGCCCTGGTCCTGGAAGATCCCACATGCTGCAGTGCAACTAAGCCCGTGAGCCACAACTACTGAGCCTGCGCTTCTGGAGCCTGTGCTCCGCAACAAGAGGCGCCACGGCACTGAGAGGCCCACGAACCACGATGAGGAGTGGCCCCTGCTCGCCGCAACTAGAGAAGGCCCTCGCACAGAAACGAAGACCCAACACAGCCAAAAATAAATAAAATATAAATAAAAATAAATACATTTAAAAGGAAAACCTATACATTTCCCTTTCTGCAAATGTAGGTTTTCGAGGCAAGAGTAGAGCCTCAGAAAGAGTGTCTGCAAACAGAAAAATCACTAGTTCACTAAGGACAAATTGTAGGATACTTTTGGAGAATCCCATCACAGCTAGATAATTGGTCCAGGACCAAAAGTAACTACTGGAAGAAAAATGAAATCAACAGTGTACCACAGAGGTGGTAGGCACACTGGCCTGGACTAAGACATGTTCAGTCATAGATAATAAGGGTGGTGATTTTTAAGCATCATTCTCGACCCACTGTGGACTTCCTTCTGCAGCAGTATAAGGATACCACCAGATCATCTTGAAATCAAGTCATGAAATGTACCTTTATATTTCTAAAAATCAATGATCGTCCTTAAATTAACTTTTCTTATTAATTTAGTCATGGTGCTCTTTTACTTCTAAAACATTAAATCTTATTTGATTAGAGACAGACTTCAAAAAATAAAAATAAACTGTGATCAAATAGCAGGAACAAACAGTAGTAACTAAAATTTCTTCAATCTAAACTGGAGATGATTTCTGTATCTCTGTCTTTTACATTTGTCTCCATTAGGGGAAAAAATATGTACCTCATAATTAACTTGGCTGGAATGAATCAGACTGCATTTGTAAAAGTCTCAGAAGACCAATGAGCTGTGCTAAACAGTACCACTATCCACCTGAGCAGAAATTACTATCCTTAAGTTTCTATACATAACTAACACAACAAAAATTTAAACAAAAGAAGAACTACTAGAAACAAATTAGAGATTCATGTTTTTAAGTCAGTAATTTGCCTTTAGTCAGTAATTTGCCTCATACATTATGATTTTCCCTGTGGAAACCCAATTATTATCCTGAAAACAAGACCACTTTACAAAGCAAATGCATTGTGACAAAAGAAAGAAAAGGCAGATTGATACATTATTAAAATAACTCACACGCCATACCCTGAGGAGTAAGGAAGCCATGGCAGAGCAGGCCCCCTTCTCCTCAATGGACAGCACAGCTGTGGGGAAGACACTGCAGCTAGCAGAAGCGTGTCACACTTCCTCAGGGAGGAAGCAAGTTACAGACAACTCTACAGAGGGCACCCATAAACTCACGGCCACGCTCATTACCCAACGTCCAGGCCACCCAGAGGCTGACTGCAGCCCAACTTTCCCACCATTCCCACACAGGCCCCAGGAACCGTCAGGCCTCTGAGGCTCTGCCAATGCCCTTCCCTCCACCCAAATATCCTTTCCCTCCTCTCTCCGGACCTCAATCCTGCCCAGCTCTAAATGAGCACTGCAAGGCCTATTTCCATAAGAATGCCTCTCTCAAAACCAAAATTACTTCCTCGAGAATGATCTGCCTCTTACTCATCCATCATTATCTTGGATTAAATACATCAGGTAAGATGCCTTATCTGACCAACACAACTATTTTAGAAATAAGAGTCATGTTTTAGACCATCTATGACATGACATGACAACCATTCAGCTCACGAAAACCATTCAATAAATACTCTAATTGAATTGCCCAAAGAGTTGACCTAAAATAACCTAAATGCCAAGCATTCCAAGAACCGTCCTGAACCAAATTCACTTCTCATTCGAATGCCAATGTCACAGACAGGGATGTTGTATTGTCCTTAAATGTACTTGCCTTTATCAAAAACTAGAATCTCTGATGAATCTATGGGACACACATGTAAAATATTCTGCAAAGGAAAAAAGCTTTATTTAGTGAACTGTGCTTAATATTCAGCCAGACCTGCATTTTTCTCTAAACCTTATACAATTACTTAGTATGCAAGAAGCATTAGAAGAGAGACAAAGTCTATTGAGAAAAATACTGGAAGCGAAGGTCATCAATCATTTTCTACTTTCAATAATCTCTTTCATAAAGAGGTAAATGCTCCTAAATTCCAGAATGAATGGAATTCAATACAGCAAAGTAAAATGCTTTAAATACATAAAACAAATATCTTGGTGGACCTTCCACCATCTGTTTTAGTAACTTAAATTATAAAAAAAAACCCTAAATTTAAGAAAAGTTATATCAACAGCTAAAATTGAGATTTTTTTTTCCATCTATTACTTTGATTTTCCTGACCCATTTTTGAGAATTGTCAGCATTCTGGATCAATAATGCCAAATTATTTGTTGAAGACAGTGAGATTCCTCCCAAGTCATCTAACATGCTCACTAATCAATAAAGATAAGAACAAACAAGAAAGCCATATTTATGAAGCAAGCAAATTATATTAAAAGACTGACTTTGAGAAAAGGTTGCTGCTTGCCAAGAAAATTTTATTATTATAAAACTTTTTCTGTCATTTGTATTACTTCATTTTCCCTTTCAGATTATCTGTGTAGCCTTGTAAACACATCATAATCCAAAGCAGTTGAGCTTTACCAATAAAATGTAAATCAACACAATAGAGCCAACTGCATAATTAAAACAAAAGTATACCAGGCTTCCCTGGTGGCACAGTGGTTGAGAGTCTGCCTGCCGATGCAGGGGCCCTGGGTTCGTGCCTCGGTTCGGGAAGATACCACATGCAGCGGAGGGGCTAGGCCCGTGAGCCATGGCCACTGAGCCGGCGGGTCAGGAGCCTGTGCTCCGTAACGGGGGAGGCCACAACAGTGAGAGGCCCACGTACTGAAAAAAAAAAAAAAACATACCACCATCAACCCAAGCAGATTACAAAATAGCAAGCAGATTTTAAAATAATAGTCTACAAGCCTGCTTTTTTAAATATATAACTAAATGCATTGAATATCTTATATAAAAAGCCAAAAGATAGAGTTGAAACCGAATATCAAAAGTAAACATCTCCTTCCCCAAAACCCTAACTCCACTCCAGTCATGAGGAGAACATCACACAAAGCCAAGTTGAAGGACAGTCTATGAAATATGTGAACCAGGACTCTTCAAAATTGTCATTAAGAAAAGGAAAGTCTGGGACTTTCCTGGTGGTGCACTAGTTAAGAATCCATCTGCCAATGCAGGGGACACCGGTTCCAGCCCTGGTCCGGGAAGATCCCACATGCCGCAGAGCAAGTAAGCCCGTACATCACAACTACTGAGCCTGCGCTCTAGAGCCCGCCAGCCACAACAACTGAGGCCACACGCTGCAACTAATGAAGCCCGCGCACTCTAGGGCCTGTGTGCCGCAAATACTGAGCCCAGGTGCTGCAATTACTGAAGCCCGCACTCTTAGAGCCCACGCTCCGCAACAAGAGAAGCCACCACAATGAGAAGTCCGCGCACCACAATAAAGAGTAGCCCCCACTTGCCACAACTAGAGAAAGCCTGCGCGCAGCAACAAAGACTCAACTCAGCCAAATATAAACAATAATAAAAAAATAAATAAAGGCATCATCACATAAACACAAATGAGGAAATATTTTTTTTAAAAAAAGAATAACGGGCGGGGCAGTGGTTAAGAATCTGCCTGCCAGTGCAGGGGACACGGATTTGAGCCCTGGTCCGGGAAGATCCCACATGCTGCAGTGCAACTAAGCCCGTGAGCCACAACTACTGAGCCTGCGCTTCTGGAGCCTGTGCTCCGCAACAAGAGGCGCCACGGCACTGAGAGGCCCACGAACCACGATGAGGAGTGGCCCCTGCTCGCCGCAACTAGAGAAGGCCCTCGCACAGAAACGAAGACCCAACACAGCCAAAAATAAATAAAATATAAATAAAAATAAATACATTTAAAAGAAAAACCTATACATTTCCCTTTCTGCAAATGTAGGTTTTCGAGGCAAGAGTAGAGCCTCAGAAAGAATGTCTGCAAACAGAACAATCACTAGTTCACTAAGGACAAATTGTAGGATACTTTTGGAGAATCCCATCACAGCTAGATAATTGGTCCAGGACCAAAAGTAACTACTGGAAGAAAAATGAAATCAACAGTGTACCACAGAGGTGGGAGGCACACTGGCCTGGACTAAGACATGTTCAGTCATAGATAATAAGGGTGGTGATTTTTAAGCATCATTCTCGACCCACTGTGGACTTCCTTCTGCAGCAGTATAAGGATACCACCAGATCATCTTGAAATCAAGTCATGAAATGTACCTTTATATTTCTAAAAATCAATGATCGTCCTTAAATTAACTTTTCTTATTAATTTAGTCATGGTGCTCTTTTACTTCTAAAACATTAAATCTTATTTGATTAGAGACAGACTTCAAAAAATAAAAATAAACTGTGATCAAATAGCAGGAACAAACAGTAGTAACTAAAATTTCTTCAATCTAAACTGGAGATGATTTCTGTATCTCTGTCTTTTACATTTGTCTCCATTAGGGGAAAAAATATGTACCTCATAATTAACTTGGCTGGAATGAATCAGACTGCATTTGTAAAAGTCTCAGAAGACCAATGAGCTGTGCTAAACAGTACCACTATCCACCTGAGCAGAAATTACTATCCTTAAGTTTCTATACATAACTAACACAACAAAAATTTAAACAAAAGAAGAACTACTAGAAACAAATTAGAGATTCATGTTTTTAAGTCAGTAATTTGCCTTTAGTCAGTAATTTGCCTCATACATTATGATTTTCCCTGTGGAAACCCAATTATTATCCTGAAAACAAGACCACTTTAGAAAGCAAATGCATTGTGACAAAAGAAAGAAAAGGCAGATTGATACATTATTAAAATAACTCACACGCCATACCCTGAGGAGTAAGGAAGCCATGGCAGAGCAGGCCCCCTTCTCCTCAATGGACAGCACAGCTGTGGGGAAGACACTGCAGCTAGCAGAAGCGTGTCACACTTCCTCAGGGAGGAAGCAAGTTACAGACAACTCTACAGAGGGCACCCATAAACTCACGGCCACGCTCATTACCCAACGTCCAGGCCACCCACAGGCTGACTGCAGCCCAACTTTCCCACCATTCCCACACAGGCCCCAGGAACCGTCAGGCCTCTGAGGCTCTGCCAATGCCCTTCCCTCCACCCAAATATCCTTTCCCTCCTCTCTCCGGACCTCAATCCTGCCCAGCTCTAAATGAGCACTGCAAGGCCTATTTCCCTAAGAATGCCTCTCTCAAAACCAAAATTACTTCCTCGAGAATGATCTGCCTCTTACTCATCCATCATTATCTTGGATTAAATACATCAGGTAAGATGCCTTATCTGACCAACACAACTATTTTAGAAATAAGAGTCATGTTTTAGACCATCTATGACATGACATGACAACCATTCAGCTCACGAAAACCATTCAATAAATACTCTAATTGAATTGCCCAAAGAGTTGACCTAAAATAACCTAAATGCCAAGCATTCCAAGAACCGTCCTGAACCAAATTCACTTCTCATTCGAATGCCAATGTCACAGACAGGGATGTTGTATTGTCCTTAAATGTACTTGCCTTTATCCAAAACTAGAATCTCTGATGAATCTATGGGACACACATGTAAAATATTCTGCAAAGGAAAAAAGCTTTATTTAGTGTACTGTGCTTAATATTCAGCCAGACCTGCATTTTTCTCTAAACCTTATACAATTACTTAGTCTGCAAGAAGCATTAGAAGAGAGACAATGTCTATTGAGAAAAATACGGGAAGCGAAGGTCATCAATCATTTTCTACTTTCAATAATCTCTTTCATAAAGAGGTAAATGCTCCTAAATTCCAGAATGAATGGAATTCAATACAGCAAAGTAAAATGCTTTAAATACATAAAACAAATATCTTGGTGGACCTTCCACCATCTGTTTTAGTAACTTAAATTATAAAAAACACCCTAAATTTAAGAAAAGTTATATCAACAGCTAAAATTGAGATATTTTTCCATCTATTACTTTGATTTTCCTGACCCGTTTTTGAGAATTCTCAGCATTCTGGATCAATAATGCCAAATTATTTCTTGAAGACAGTGAGATTCCTCCCAAGTCATCTAACATGCTCACTAATCAATAAAGATAAGAACAAACAAGAAAGCCATATTTATGAAGCAAGCAAATTATATTAAAAGACTGACTTTGAGAAAAGGTTGCTGCTTGCCAAGAAAATTTTATTATTATAAAACTTTTTCTGTCATTTGTATTACTTCATTTTCCCTTTCAGATTATCTGTGTAGCCTTGTAAACACATCATAATCCAAAGCAGTTGAGCTTTACCAATAAAATGTAAATCAACACAATAGAGCCAACTGCATAATTAAAACAAAAGTATACCGGGCTTCCCTGGTGGCACAGTGGTTGAGAGTCTGCCTGCCGATGCAGGGGCCCTGGGTTCGTGCCTCGGTTCGGGAAGATACCACATGCAGCGGAGGGGCTAGGCCCGTGAGCCATGGCCACTGAGCCGGCGGGTCGGGAGCCTGTGCTCCGTAACGGGGGAGGCCACAACAGTGAGAGGCCCACGTACTGAAAAAAAAAAAAAAACATACCACCATCAACCCAAGCAGATTACAAAATAGCAAGCAGATTTTAAAATAATAGTCTACAAGCCTGCTTTTTTAAATATATAACTAAATGCATTGAATATCTTATATAAAAAGCCAAAAGATAGAGTTGAAACCGAATATCAAAAGTAAACATCTCCTTCCCCAAAACCCTAACTCCACTCCAGTCATGAGGAGAACATCACACAAAGCCAAGTTGAAGGACAGTCTATGAAATATGTGAACCAGGACTCTTCAAAATTGTCATTAAGAAAAGGAAAGTCTGGGACTTTCCTGGTGGTGCACTAGTTAAGAATCCATCTGCCAATGCAGGGGACACCGGTTCCAGCCCTGGTCCAGGAAGATCCCACATGCCGCAGAGCAAGTAAGCCCGTACATCACAACTACTGAGCCTGCGCTCTAGAGCCCGCCAGCCACAACAACTGAGGCCACACGCTGCAACTAATGAAGCCCGCGCACTCTAGGGCCTGTGTGCCGCAAATACTGAGCCCAGGTGCTGCAATTACTGAAGCCCGCACTCTTAGAGCCCACGCTCCGCAACAAGAGAAGCCACCACAATGAGAAGTCCGCGCACCACAATAAAGAGTAGCCCCCACTTGCCACAACTAGAGAAAGCCTGCGCGCAGCAACAAAGACTCAACTCAGCCAAATATAAACAATAATAAAAAAATAAATAAAGGCATCATCACATAAACACAAATGAGGAAATATTTTTTTTAAAAAAAGAATAACGGGCGGGGCAGTGGTTAAGAATCTGCCTGCCAGTGCAGGGGACACGGATTTGAGCCCTGGTCCGGGAAGATCCCACATGCTGCAGTGCAACTAAGCCCGTGAGCCACAACTACTGAGCCTGCGCTTCTGGAGCCTGTGCTCCGCAACAAGAGGCGCCACGGCACTGAGAGGCCCACGAACCACGATGAGGAGTGGCCCCTGCTCGCCGCAACTAGAGAAGGCCCTCGCACAGAAACGAAGACCCAACACAGCCAAAAATAAATAAAATATAAATAAAAATAAATACATTTAAAAGAAAAACCTATACATTTCCCTTTCTGCAAATGTAGGTTTTCGAGGCAAGAGTAGAGCCTCAGAAAGAATGTCTGCAAACAGAACAATCACTAGTTCACTAAGGACAAATTGTAGGATACTTTTGGAGAATCCCATCACAGCTAGATAATTGGTCCAGGACCAAAAGTAACTACTGGAAGAAAAATGAAATCAACAGTGTACCACAGAGGTGGGAGGCACACTGGCCTGGACTAAGACATGTTCAGTCATAGATAATAAGGGTGGTGATTTTTAAGCATCATTCTCGACCCACTGTGGACTTCCTTCTGCAGCAGTATAAGGATACCACCAGATCATCTTGAAATCAAGTCATGAAATGTACCTTTATATTTCTAAAAATCAATGATCGTCCTTAAATTAACTTTTCTTATTAATTTAGTCATGGTGCTCTTTTACTTCTAAAACATTAAATCTTATTTGATTAGAGACAGACTTCAAAAAATAAAAATAAACTGTGATCAAATAGCAGGAACAAACAGTAGTAACTAAAATTTCTTCAATCTAAACTGGAGATGATTTCTGTATCTCTGTCTTTTACATTTGTCTCCATTAGGGGAAAAAATATGTACCTCATAATTAACTTGGCTGGAATGAATCAGACTGCATTTGTAAAAGTCTCAGAAGACCAATGAGCTGTGCTAAACAGTACCACTATCCACCTGAGCAGAAATTACTATCCTTAAGTTTCTATACATAACTAACACAACAAAAATTTAAACAAAAGAAGAACTACTAGAAACAAATTAGAGATTCATGTTTTTAAGTCAGTAATTTGCCTTTAGTCAGTAATTTGCCTCATACATTATGATTTTCCCTGTGGAAACCCAATTATTATCCTGAAAACAAGACCACTTTACAAAGCAAATGCATTGTGACAAAAGAAAGAAAAGGCAGATTGATACATTATTAAAATAACTCACACGCCATACCCTGAGGAGTAAGGAAGCCATGGCAGAGCAGGCCCCCTTCTCCTCAATGGACAGCACAGCTGTGGGGAAGACACTGCAGCTAGCAGAAGCGTGTCACACTTCCTCAGGGAGGAAGCAAGTTACAGACAACTCTACAGAGGGCACCCATAAACTCACGGCCACGCTCATTACCCAACGTCCAGGCCACCCACAGGCTGACTGCAGCCCAACTTTCCCACCATTCCCACACAGGCCCCAGGAACCGTCAGGCCTCTGAGGCTCTGCCAATGCCCTTCCCTCCACCCAAATATCCTTTCCCTCCTCTCTCCGGACCTCAATCCTGCCCAGCTCTAAATGAGCACTGCAAGGCCTATTTCCCTAAGAATGCCTCTCTCAAAACCAAAATTACTTCCTCGAGAATGATCTGCCTCTTACTCATCCATCATTATCTTGGATTAAATACATCAGGTAAGATGCCTTATCTGACCAACACAACTAGTTTAGAAATAAGAGTCATGTTTTAGACCATCTATGACATGACATGACAACCATTCAGCTCACGAAAACCATTCAATAAATACTCTAATTGAATTGCCCAAAGAGTTGACCTAAAATAACCTAAATGCCAAGCATTCCAAGAACCGTCCTGAACCAAATTCACTTCTCATTCGAATGCCAATGTCACAGACAGGGATGTTGTATTGTCCTTAAATGTACTTGCCTTTATCAAAAACTAGAATCTCTGATGAATCTATGGGACACACATGTAAAATATTCTGCAAAGTAAAAAAGCTTTATTTAGTCAACTGTGCTTAATATTCAGCCAGACCTGCATTTTTCTCTAAACCTTATACAATTACTTAGTATGCAAGAAGCATTAGAAGAGAGACAAAGTCTATTGAGAAAAATACTGGAAGCGAAGGTCATCAATCATTTTCTACTTTCAATAATCTCTTTCATAAAGAGGTAAATGCTCCTAAATTCCAGAATGAATGGAATTCAATACAGCAAAGTAAAATGCTTTAAATACATAAAATAAATATCTTGGTGGACCTTCCACCATCTGTTTTAGTAACTTAAATTATAAAAAAAACCCTAAATTTAAGAAAAGTTATATCAACAGCTAAAATTGAGATTTTTTTTTCCATCTATTACTTTGATTTTCCTGACCCATTTTTGAGAATTGTCAGCATTCTGGATCAATAATGCCAAATTATTTCTTGAAGACAGTGAGATTCCTCCCAAGTCATCTAACATGCTCACTAATCAATAAAGATAAGAACAAACAAGAAAGCCATATTTATGAAGCAAGCAAATTATATTAAAAGACTGACTTTGAGAAAAGGTTGCTGCTTGCCAAGAAAATTTTATTATTATAAAACTTTTTCTGTCATTTGTATTACTTCATTTTCCCTTTCAGATTATCTGTGTAGCCTTGTAAACACATCATAATCCAAAGCAGTTGAGCTTTACCAATAAAATGTAAATCAACACAATAGAGCCAACTGCATAATTAAAACAAAAGTATACCGGGCTTCCCTGGTGGCACAGTGGTTGAGAGTCTGCCTGCCGATGCAGGGGCCCTGGGTTCGTGCCTCGGTTCGGGAAGATACCACATGCAGCGGAGGGGCTAGGCCCGTGAGCCATGGCCACTGAGCCGGCGGGTCGGGAGCCTGTGCTCCGTAACGGGGGAGGCCACAACAGTGAGAGGCCCACGTACTGAAAAAAAAAAAAAACATACCACCATCAACCCAAGCAGATTACAAAATAGCAAGCAGATTTTAAAATAATAGTCTACAAGCCTGCTTTTTTAAATATATAACTAAATGCATTGAATATCTTATATAAAAAGCCAAAAGATAGAGTTGAAACCGAATATCAAAAGTAAACATCTCCTTCCCCAAAACCCTAACTCCACTCCAGTCATGAGGAGAACATCACACAAAGCCAACTTGAAGGACAGTCTATGAAATATGTGAACCAGGACTCTTCAAAATTGTCATTAAGAAAAGGAAAGTCTGGGACTTTCCTGGTGGTGCACTAGTTAAGAATCCATCTGCCAATGCAGGGGACACCGGTTCCAGCCCTGGTCCGGGAAGATCCCACATGCCGCAGAGCAAGTAAGCCCGTACATCACAACTACTGAGCCTGCGCTCTAGAGCCCGCCAGCCACAACAACTGAGGCCACACGCTGCAACTAATGAAGCCCGCGCACTCTAGGGCCTGTGTGCCGCAAATACTGAGCCCAGGTGCTGCAATTACTGAAGCCCGCACTCTTAGAGCCCACGCTCCGCAACAAGAGAAGCCACCACAATGAGAAGTCCGCGCACCACAATAAAGAGTAGCCCCCACTTGCCACAACTAGAGAAAGCCTGCGCGCAGCAACAAAGACTCAACTCAGCCAAATATAAACAATAATAAAAAAATAAATAAAGGCATCATCACATAAACACAAATGAGGAAATATTTTTTTTAAAAAAAGAATAACGGGCGGGGCAGTGGTTAAGAATCCGCCTGCCAGTGCAGGGGACACGGATTTGAGCCCTGGTCCTGGAAGATCCCACATGCTGCAGTGCAACTAAGCCCGTGAGCCACAACTACTGAGCCTGCGCTTCTGGAGCCTGTGCTCCGCAACAAGAGGCGCCACGGCAGTGAGAGGCCCACGAACCACGATGAGGAGTGGCCCCTGCTCGCCGCAACTAGAGAAGGCCCTCGCACAGAAACGAAGACCCAACACAGCCAAAAATAAATAAAATATAAATAAAAATAAATACATTTAAAAGAAAAACCTATACATTTCCCTTTCTGCAAATGTAGGTTTTCGAGGCAAGAGTAGAGCCTCAGAAAGAATGTCTGCAAACAGAACAATCACTAGTTCACTAAGGACAAATTGTAGGATACTTTTGGAGAATCCCATCACAGCTAGATAATTGGTCCAGGACCAAAAGTAACTACTGGAAGAAAAATGAAATCAACAGTGTACCACAGAGGTGGGAGGCACACTGGCCTGGACTAAGACATGTTCAGTCATAGATAATAAGGGTGGTGATTTTTAAGCATCATTCTCGACCCACTGTGGACTTCCTTCTGCAGCAGTATAAGGATACCACCAGATCATCTTGAAATCAAGTCATGAAATGTACCTTTATATTTCTAAAAATCAATGATCGTCCTTAAATTAACTTTTCTTATTAATTTAGTCATGGTGCTCTTTTACTTCTAAAACATTAAATCTTATTTGATTAGAGACAGACTTCAAAAAATAAAAATAAACTGTGATCAAATAGCAGGAACAAACAGTAGTAACTAAAATTTCTTCAATCTAAACTGGAGATGATTTCTGTATCTCTGTCTTTTACATTTGTCTCCATTAGGGGAAAAAATATGTACCTCATAATTAACTTGGCTGGAATGAATCAGACTGCATTTGTAAAAGTCTCAGAAGACCAATGAGCTGTGCTAAACAGTACCACTATCCACCTGAGCAGAAATTACTATCCTTAAGTTTCTATACATAACTAACACAACAAAAATTTAAACAAAAGAAGAACTACTAGAAACAAATTAGAGATTCATGTTTTTAAGTCAGTAATTTGCCTTTAGTCAGTAATTTGCCTCATACATTATGATTTTCCCTGTGGAAACCCAATTATTATCCTGAAAACAAGACCACTTTACAAAGCAAATGCATTGTGACAAAAGAAAGAAAAGGCAGATTGATACATTATTAAAATAACTCACACGCCATACCCTGAGGAGTAAGGAAGCCATGGCAGAGCAGGCCCCCTTCTCCTCAATGGACAGCACAGCTGTGGGGAAGACACTGCAGCTAGCAGAAGCGTGTCACACTTCCTCAGGGAGGAAGCAAGTTACAGACAACTCTACAGAGGGCACCCATAAACTCACGGCCACGCTCATTACCCAACGTCCAGGCCACCCACAGGCTGACTGCAGCCCAACTTTCCCACCATTCCCACACAGGCCCCAGGAACCGTCAGGCCTCTGAGGCTCTGCCAATGCCCTTCCCTCCACCCAAATATCCTTTCCCTCCTCTCTCCGGACCTCAATCCTGCCCAGCTCTAAATGAGCACTGCAAGGCCTATTTCCCTAAGAATGCCTCTCTCAAAACCAAAATTACTTCCTCGAGAATGATCTGCCTCTTACTCATCCATCATTATCTTGGATTAAATACATCAGGTAAGATGCCTTATCTGACCAACACAACTAGTTTAGAAATAAGAGTCATGTTTTAGACCATCTATGACATGACATGACAACCATTCAGCTCACGAAAACCATTCAATAAATACTCTAATTGAATTGCCCAAAGAGTTGACCTAAAATAACCTAAATGCCAAGCATTCCAAGAACCGTCCTGAACCAAATTCACTTCTCATTCGAATGCCAATGTCACAGACAGGGATGTTGTATTGTCCTTAAATGTACTTGCCTTTATCCAAAACTAGAATCTCTGATGAATCTATGGGACACACATGTAAAATATTCTGCAAAGGAAAAAAGCTTTATTTAGTGTACTGTGCTTAATATTCAGCCAGACCTGCATTTTTCTCTAAACCTTATACAATTACTTAGTCTGCAAGAAGCATTAGAAGAGAGACAATGTCTATTGAGAAAAATACGGGAAGCGAAGGTCATCAATCATTTTCTACTTTCAATAATCTCTTTCATAAAGAGGTAAATGCTCCTAAATTCCAGAATGAATGGAATTCAATACAGCAAAGTAAAATGCTTTAAATACATAAAACAAATATCTTGGTGGACCTTCCACCATCTGTTTTAGTAACTTAAATTATAAAAAACACCCTAAATTTAAGAAAAGTTATATCAACAGCTAAAATTGAGATATTTTTCCATCTATTACTTTGATTTTCCTGACCCATTTTTGAGAATTGTCAGCATTCTGGATCAATAATGCCAAATTATTTCTTGAAGACAGTGAGATTCCTCCCAAGTCATCTAACATGCTCACTAATCAATAAAGATAAGAACAAACAAGAAAGCCATATTTATGAAGCAAGCAAATTATATTAAAAGACTGACTTTGAGAAAAGGTTGCTGCTTGCCAAGAAAATTTTATTATTATAAAACTTTTTCTGTCATTTGTATTACTTCATTTTCCCTTTCAGATTATCTGTGTAGCCTTGTAAACACATCATAATCCAAAGCAGTTGAGCTTTACCAATAAAATGTAAATCAACACAATAGAGCCAACTGCATAATTAAAACAAAAGTATACCGGGCTTCCCTCGTGGCACAGTGGTTGAGAGTCTGCCTGCCGATGCAGGGGCCCTGGGTTCGTGCCTCGGTTCGGGAAGATACCACATGCAGCGGAGGGGCTAGGCCCGTGAGCCATGGCCACTGAGCCGGCGGGTCGGGAGCCTGTGCTCCGTAACGGGGGAGGCCACAACAGTGAGAGGCCCACGTACTGAAAAAAAAAAAAAACATACCACCATCAACCCAAGCAGATTACAAAATAGCAAGCAGATTTTAAAATAATAGTCTACAAGCCTGCTTTTTTAAATATATAACTAAATGCATTGAATATCTTATATAAAAAGCCAAAAGATAGAGTTGAAACCGAATATCAAAAGTAAACATCTCCTTCCCCAAAACCCTAACTCCACTCCAGTCATGAGGAGAACATCAGACAAAGCCAAGTTGAAGGACAGTCTATGAAATATGTGAACCAGGACTCTTCAAAATTGTCATTAAGAAAAGGAAAGTCTGGGACTTTCCTGGTGGTGCACTAGTTAAGAATCCATCTGCCAATGCAGGGGACACCGGTTCCAGCCCTGGTCCGGGAAGATCCCACATGCCGCAGAGCAAGTAAGCCCGTACATCACAACTACTGAGCCTGCGCTCTAGAGCCCGCCAGCCACAACAACTGAGGCCACACGCTGCAACTAATGAAGCCCGCGCACTCTAGGGCCTGTGTGCCGCAAATACTGAGCCCAGGTGCTGCAATTACTGAAGCCCGCACTCTTAGAGCCCACGCTCCGCAACAAGAGAAGCCACCACAATGAGAAGTCCGCGCACCACAATAAAGAGTAGCCCCCACTTGCCACAACTAGAGAAAGCCTGCGCGCAGCAACAAAGACTCAACTCAGCCAAATATAAACAATAATAAAAAAATAAATAAAGGCATCATCACATAAACACAAATGAGGAAATATTTTTTTTAAAAAAGAATAACGGGCGGGGCAGTGGTTAAGAATCCGCCTGCCAGTGCAGGGGACACGGATTTGAGCCCTGGTCCTGGAAGATCCCACATGCTGCAGTGCAACTAAGCCCGTGAGCCACAACTACTGAGCCTGCGCTTCTGGAGCCTGTGCTCCGCAACAAAAGGCGCCACGGCATTGAGAGGCCCACGAACCACGATGAGGAGTGGCCCCTGCTCGCCGCAACTAGAGAAGGCCCTCGCACAGAAACGAAGACCCAACACAGCCAAAAATAAATAAAATATAAATAAAAATAAATACATTTAAAAGGAAAACCTATACATTTCCCTTTCCGCAAATGTAGGTTTTCGAGGCAAGAGTAGAGCCTCAGAAAGAGTGTCTGCAAACAGAAAAATCACTAGTTCACTAAGGACAAATTGTAGGATACTTTTGGAGAATCCCACCACAGCTAGATAATTGGTCCAGGACCAAAAGTAACTACTGGAAGAAAAATGAAATCAACAGTGTACCACAGAGGTGGGAGGCACACTGGCCTGGACTAAGACATGTTCCGTCATAGATAATAAGGGTGGTGATTTTTAAGCATCATTCTCGACCCACTGTGGACTTCCTTCTGCAGCAGTATAAGGATACCACCAGATCATCTTGAAATCAAGTCATGAAATGTACCTTTATATTTCTAAAAATCAATGATTGTCCTTAAATTAACTTTTCTTATTAATTTAGTCATGGTGCTCTTTTACTTCTAAAACATTAAATCTTATTTGATTAGAGACAGACTTCAAAAAATAAAAATAAACTGTGATCAAATAGCAGGAACAAACAGTAGTAACTAAAATTTCTTCAATCTAAACTGGAGATGATTTCTGTATCTCTGTCTTTTACATTTGTCTCCATTAGGGGAAAAAATATGTACCTCATAATTAACTTGGCTGGAATGAATCAGACTGCATTTGTAAAAGTCTCAGAAGACCAATGAGCTGTGCTAAACAGTACCACTATCCACCTGAGCAGAAATTACTATCCTTAAGTTTCTATACATAACTAACACAACAAAAATTTTAACAAAAGAAGAACTACTAGAAACAAATTAGAGATTCATGTTTTTAAGTCAGTAATTTGCCTTTAGTCAGTAATTTGCCTCATACATTATGATTTTCCCTGTGGAAACCCAATTATTATCCTGAAAACAAGACCACTTTACAAAGCAAATGCATTGTGACAAAAGAAAGAAAAGGCAGATTGATACATTATTAAAATAACTCACACGCCATACCCTGAGGAGTAAGGAAGCCATGGCAGAGCAGGCCCCCTTCTCCTCAATGGACAGCACAGCTGTGGGGAAGACACTGCAGCTAGCAGAAGCGTGTCACACTTCCTCAGGGAGGAAGCAAGTTACAGACAACTCTACAGAGGGCACCCATAAACTCACGGCCACGCTCATTACCCAACGTCCAGGCCACCCAGAGGCTGACTGCAGCCCAACTTTCCCACCATTCCCACACAGGCCCCAGGAACCGTCAGGCCTCTGAGGCTCTGACAATGCCCTTCCCTCCACCCAAATATCCTTTCCCTCCTCTCTCCGGACCTCAATCCTGCCCAGCTCTAAATGAGCACTGCAAGGCCTATTTCCCTAAGAATGCCTCTCTCAAAACCAAAATTACTTCCTCGAGAATGATCTGCCTCTTACTCATCCATCATTATCTTGGATTAAATACATCAGGTAAGATGCCTTATCTGACCAACACAACTATTTTAGAAATAAGAGTCATGTTTTAGACCATCTATGACATGACATGACAACCATTCAGCTCACGAAAACCATTCAATAAATACTCTAATTGAATTGCCCAAAGAGTTGACCTAAAATAACCTAAATGCCAAGCATTCCAAGAACCGTCCTGAACCAAATTCACTTCTCATTCGAATGCCAATGTCACAGAAAGGGATGTTGTATTGTCCTTAAATGTACTTGCCTTTATCCAAAACTAGAATCTCTGATGAATCTATGGGACACACATGTAAAATACTCTGCAAAGGAAAAAAGCTTTATTTAGTGTACTGTGCTTAATATTCAGCCAGACCTGCATTTTTCTCTAAACCTTATACAATTACTTAGTCTGCAAGAAGCATTAGAAGAGAGACAATGTCTATTGAGAAAAATACGGGAAGCGAAGGTCATCAATCATTTTCTACTTTCAATAATCTCTTTCATAAAGAGGTAAATGCTCCTAAATTCCAGAATGAATGGAATTCAATACAGCAAAGTAAAATGCTTTAAATACATAAAACAAATATCTTGGTGGACCTTCCACCATCTGTTTTAGTAACTTAAATTATAAAAAACACCCTAAATTTAAGAAAAGTTATATCAACAGCTAAAATTGAGATATTTTTCCATCTATTACTTTGATTTTCCTGACCCATTTTTGAGAATTGTCAGCATTCTGGATCAATAATGCCAAATTATTTCTTGAAGACAGTGAGATTCCTCCCAAGTCATCTAACATGCTCACTAATCAATAAAGATAAGAACAAACAAGAAAGCCATATTTATGAAGCAAGCAAATTATATTAAAAGACTGACTTTGAGAAAAGGTTGCTGCTTGCCAAGAAAATTTTATTATTATAAAACTTTTTCTGTCATTTGTATTACTTCATTTTCCCTTTCAGATTATCTGTGTAGCCTTGTAAACACATCATAATCCAAAGCAGTTGAGCTTTACCAATAAAATGTAAATCAACACAATAGAGCCAACTGCATAATTAAAACAAAAGTATACCGGGCTTCCCTGGTGGCACAGTGGTTGAGAGTCTGCCTGCCGATGCAGGGGCCCTGGGTTCGTGCCTCGGTTCGGGAAGATACCACATGCAGCGGAGGGGCTAGCCCCGTGAGCCATGGCCACTGAGCCGGCGGGTCGGGAGCCTGTGCTCCATAACGGGGGAGGCCACAACAGTGAGAGGCCCACGTACTGAAAAAAAAAAAAACATACCACCATCAACCCAAGCAGATTACAAAATAGCAAGCAGATTTTAAAATAATAGTCTACAAGCCTGCTTTTTTAAATATATAACTAAATGCATTGAATATCTTATATAAAAAGCCAAAAGATAGAGTTGAAACCGAATATCAAAAGTAAACATCTCCTTCCCCAAAACCCTAACTCCACTCCAGTCATGAGGAGAACATCACACAAAGCCAAGTTGAAGGACAGTCTATGAAATATGTGAACCAGGACTCTTCAAAATTGTCATTAAGAAAAGGAAAGTCTGGGACTTTCCTGGTGGTGCACTAGTTAAGAATCCATCTGCCAATGCAGGGGACACCGGTTCCAGCCCTGGTCCGGGAAGATCCCACATGCCGCAGAGCAAGTAAGCCCGTACATCACAACTACTGAGCCTGCGCTCTAGAGCCCGCCAGCCACAACAACTGAGGCCACACGCTGCAACTAATGAAGCCCGCGCACTCTAGGGCCTGTGTGCCGCAAATACTGAGCCCAGGTGCTGCAATTACTGAAGCCCGCACTCTTAGAGCCCACGCTCCGCAACAAGAGAAGCCACCACAATGAGAAGTCCGCGCACCACAATAAAGAGTAGCCCCCACTTGCCACAACTAGAGAAAGCCTGCGCGCAGCAACAAAGACTCAACTCAGCCAAATATAAACAATAATAAAAAAATAAATAAAGGCATCATCACATAAACACAAATGAGGAAATATTTTTTTTAAAAAAAGAATAACGGGCGGGGCAGTGGTTAAGAATCCGCCTGCCAGTGCAGGGGACACGGATTTGAGCCCTGGTCCTGGAAGATCCCACATGCTGCAGTGCAACTAAGCCCGTGAGCCACAACTACTGAGCCTGCGCTTCTGGAGCCTGTGCTCCGCAACAAGAGGCGCCACGGCACTGAGAGGCCCACGAACCACGATGAGGAGTGGCCCCTGCTCGCCGCAACTAGAGAAGGCCCTCGCACAGAAACGAAGACCCAACACAGCCAAAAATAAATAAAATATAAATAAAAATAAATACATTTAAAAGAAAAACCTATACATTTCCCTTTCTGCAAATGTAGGTTTTCGAGGCAAGAGTAGAGCCTCAGAAAGAATGTCTGCAAACAGAACAATCACTAGTTCACTAAGTACAAATTGTAGGATACTTTTGGAGAATCCCATCACAGCTAGATAATTGGTCCAGGACCAAAAGTAACTACTGGAAGAAAAATGAAATCAACAGTGTACCACAGAGGTGGGAGGCACACTGGCCTGGACTAAGACATGTTCAGTCATAGATAATAAGGGTGGTGATTTTTAAGCATCATTCTCGACCCACTGTGGACTTCCTTCTGCAGCAGTATAAGGAGACCACCAGATCATCTTGAAATCAAGTCATGAAATGTACCTTTATATTTCTAAAAATCAATGATCGTCCTTAAATTAACTTTTCTTATTAATTTAGTCATGGTGCTCTTTTACTTCTAAAACATTAAATCTTATTTGATTAGAGACAGACTTCAAAAAATAAAAATAAACTGTGATCAAATAGCAGGAACAAACAGTAGTAACTAAAATTTCTTCAATCTAAACTGGAGATGATTTCTGTATCTCTGTCTTTTACATTTGTCTCCATTAGGGGAAAAAATATGTACCTCATAATTAACTTGGCTGGAATGAATCAGACTGCATTTGTAAAAGTCTCAGAAGACCAATGAGCTGTGCTAAACAGTACCACTATCCACCTGAGCAGAAATTACTATCCTTAAGTTTCTATACATAACTAACACAACAAAAATTTAAACAAAAGAAGAACTACTAGAAACAAATTAGAGATTCATGTTTTTAAGTCAGTAATTTGCCTTTAGTCAGTAATTTGCCTCATACATTATGATTTTCCCTGTGGAAACCCAATTATTATCCTGAAAACAAGACCACTTTAGAAAGCAAATGCATTGTGACAAAAGAAAGAAAAGGCAGATTGATACATTATTAAAATAACTCACACGCCATACCCTGAGGAGTAAGGAAGCCATGGCAGAGCAGGCCCCCTTCTCCTCAATGGACAGCACAGCTGTGGGGAAGACACTGCAGCGAGCAGAAGCGTGTCACACTTCCTCAGGGAGGAAGCAAGTTACAGACAACTCTACAGAGGGCACCCATAAACTCACGGCCACGCTCATTACCCAACGTCCAGGCCACCCACAGGCTGACTGCAGCCCAACTTTCCCACCATTCCCACACAGGCCCCAGGAACCGTCAGGCCTCTGAGGCTCTGCCAATGCCCTTCCCTCCACCCAAATATCCTTTCCCTCCTCTCTCCGGACCTCAATCCTGCCCAGCTCTAAATGAGCACTGCAAGGCCTATTTCCCTAAGAATGCCTCTCTCAAAACCAAAATTACTTCCTCGAGAATGATCTGCCTTACTCATCCATCATTATCTTGGATTAAATACATCATGTAAGATGCCTTATCTGACCAACACAACTATTTTAGAAATAAGAGTCATGTTTTAGACCATGTATGACATGACATGACAACCATTCAGCTCACGAAAACCATTCAATAAATACTCTAATTGAATTGCCCAAAGAGTTGACCTAAAATAACCTAAATGCCAAGCATTCCAAGAACCGTCCTGAACCAAATTCACTTCTCATTCGAATGCCAATGTCACAGACAGGGATGTTGTATTGTCCTTAAATGTACTTGCCTTTATCCAAAACTAGAATCTCTGATGAATCTATGGGACACACATGTAAAATATTCTGCAAAGGAAAAAAGCTTTATTTAGTGTACTGTGCTTAATATTCAGCCAGACCTGCATTTTTCTCTAAACCTTATCCAATTACTTAGTCTGCAAGAAGCATTAGAAGAGAGACAATGTCTATTGAGAAAAATACGGGAAGCGAAGGTCATCAATCATTTTCTACTTTCAATAATCTCTTTCATAAAGAGGTAAATGCTCCTAAATTCCAGAATGAATGGAATTCAATACAGCAAAGTAAAATGCTTTAAATACATAAAACAAATATCTTGGTGGACCTTCCACCATCTGTTTTAGTAACTTAAATTATAAAAAACACCCTAAATTTAAGAAAAGTTATATCAACAGCTAAAATTGAGATATTTTTCCATCTATTACTTTGATTTTCCTGACCCATTTTTGAGAATTGTCAGCATTCTGGATCAATAATGCCAAATTATTTCTTGAAGACAGTGAGATTCCTCCCAAGTCATCTAACATGCTCACTAATCAATAAAGATAAGAACAAACAAGAAAGCCATATTTATGAAGCAAGCAAATTATATTAAAAGACTGACTTTGAGAAAAGGTTGCTGCTTGCCAAGAAAATTTTATTATTATAAAACTTTTTCTGTCATTTGTATTACTTCATTTTCCCTTTCAGATTATCTGTGTAGCCTTGTAAACACATCATAATCCAAAGCAGTTGAGCTTTACCAATAAAATGTAAATCAACACAATAGAGCCAACTGCATAATTAAAACAAAAGTATACCGGGCTTCCCTGGTGGCACAGTGGTTGAGAGTCTGCCTGCCGATGCAGGGGCCCTGGGTTCGTGCCTCGGTTCGGGAAGATACCACATGCAGCGGAGGGGCTAGGCCCGTGAGCCATGGCCACTGAGCCGGCGGGTCGGGAGCCTGTGCTCCGTAACGGGGGAGGCCACAACAGTGAGAGGCCCACGTACTGAAAAAAAAAAAAACATACCACCATCAACCCAAGCAGATTACAAAATAGCAAGCAGATTTTAAAATAATAGTCTACAAGCCTGCTTTTTTAAATATATAACTAAATGCATTGAATATCTTATATAAAAAGCCAAAAGATAGAGTTGAAACCGAATATCAAAAGTAAACATCTCCTTCCCCAAAACCCTAACTCCACTCCAGTCATGAGGAGAACATCACACAAAGCCAAGTTGAAGGACAGTCTATGAAATATGTGAACCAGGACTCTTCAAAATTGTCATTAAGAAAAGGAAAGTCTGGGACTTTCCTGGTGGTGCACTAGTTAAGAATCCATCTGCCAATGCAGGGGACACCGGTTCCAGCCCTGGTCCGGGAAGATCCCACATGCCGCAGAGCAAGTAAGCCCGTACATCACAACTACTGAGCCTGCGCTCTAGAGCCCGCCAGCCACAACAACTGAGGCCACACGCTGCAACTAATGAAGCCCGCGCACTCTAGGGCCTGTGTGCCGCAAATACTGAGCCCAGGTGCTGCAATTACTGAAGCCCGCACTCTTAGAGCCCACGCTCCGCAACAAGAGAAGCCACCACAATGAGAAGTCCGCGCACCACAATAAAGAGTAGCCCCCACTTGCCACAACTAGAGAAAGCCTGCGCGCAGCAACAAAGACTCAACTCAGCCAAATATAAACAATAATAAAAAAATAAATAAAGGCATCATCACATAAACACAAATGAGGAAATATTTTTTTTAAAAAAAGAATAACGGGCGGGGCAGTGGTTAAGAATCCGCCTGCCAGTGCAGGGGACACGGATTTGAGCCCTGGTCCTGGAAGATCCCACATGCTGCAGTGCAACTAAGCCCGTGAGCCACAACTACTGAGCCTGCGCTTCTGGAGCCTGTGCTCCGCAACAAGAGGCGCCACGGCAGTGAGAGGCCCACGAACCACGATGAGGAGTGGCCCCTGCTCGCCGCAACTAGAGAAGGCCCTCGCACAGAAACGAAGACCCAACACAGCCAAAAATAAATAAAATATAAATAAAAATAAATACATTTAAAAGAAAAACCTATACATTTCCCTTTCTGCAAATGTAGGTTTTCGAAGCAAGAGTAGAGCCTCAGAAAGAATGTCTGCAAACAGAACAATCACTAGTTCACTAAGGACAAATTGTAGGATACTTTTGGAGAATCCCATCACAGCTAGATATTTGGTCCAGGACCAAAAGTAACTACTGGAAGAAAAATGAAATCAACAGTGTACCACAGAGGTGGGAGGCACACTGGCCTGGACTAAGACATGTTCAGTCATAGATAATAAGGGTGGTGATTTTTAAGCATCATTCTCGACCCACTGTGGACTTCCTTCTGCAGCAGTATAAGGAGACCACCAGATCATCTTGAAATCAAGTCATGAAATGTACCTTTATATTTCTAAAAATCAATGATCGTCCTTAAATTAACTTTTCTTATTAATTTAGTCATGGTGCTCTTTTACTTCTAAAACATTAAATCTTATTTGATTAGAGACAGACTTCAAAAAATAAAAATAAACTGTGATCAAATAGCAGGAACAAACAGTAGTAACTAAAATTTCTTCAATCTAAACTGGAGATGATTTCTGTATCTCTGTCTTTTACATTTGTCTCCATTAGGGGAAAAAATATGTACCTCATAATTAACTTGGCTGGAATGAATCAGACTGCATTTGTAAAAGTCTCAGAAGACCAATGAGCTGTGCTAAACAGTACCACTATCCACCTGAGCAGAAATTACTATCCTTAAGTTTCTATACATAACTAACACAACAAAAATTTAAACAAAAGAAGAACTACTAGAAACAAATTAGAGATTCATGTTTTTAAGTCAGTAATTTGCCTTTAGTCAGTAATTTGCCTCATACATTATGATTTTCCCTGTGGAAACCCAATTATTATCCTGAAAACAAGACCACTTTAGAAAGCAAATGCATTGTGACAAAAGAAAGAAAAGGCAGATTGATACATTATTAAAATAACTCACACGCCATACCCTGAGGAGTAAGGAAGCCATGGCAGAGCAGGCCCCCTTCTCCTCAATGGACAGCACAGCTGTGGGGAAGACACTGCAGCTAGCAGAAGCGTGTCACACTTCCTCAGGGAGGAAGCAAGTTACAGACAACTCTACAGAGGGCACCCATAAACTCACGGCCACGCTCATTACCCAACGTCCAGGCCACCCACAGGCTGACTGCAGCCCAACTTTCCCACCATTCCCACACAGGCCCCAGGAACCGTCAGGCCTCTGAGGCTCTGCCAATGCCCTTCCCTCCACCCAAATATCCTTTCCCTCCTCTCTCCGGACCTCAATCCTGCCCAGCTCTAAATGAGCACTGCAAGGCCTATTTCCCTAAGAATGCCTCTCTCAAAACCAAAATTACTTCCTCGAGAATGATCTGCCTCTTACTCATCCATCATTATCTTGGATTAAATACATCAGGTAAGATGCCTTATCTGACCAACACAACTATTTTAGAAATAAGAGTCATGTTTTAGACCATCTATGACATGACATGACAACCATTCAGCTCACGAAAACCATTCAATAAATACTCTAATTGAATTGCCCAAAGAGTTGACCTAAAATAACCTAAATGCCAAGCATTCCAAGAACCGTCCTGAACCAAATTCACTTCTCATTCGAATGCCAATGTCACAGACAGGGATGTTGTATTGTCCTTAAATGTACTTGCCTTTATCAAAAACTAGAATCTCTGATGAATCTATGGGACACACATGTAAAATATTCTGCAAAGTAAAAAAGCTTTATTTAGTCAACTGTGCTTAATATTCAGCCAGACCTGCATTTTTCTCTAAACCTTATACAATTACTTAGTATGCAAGAAGCATTAGAAGAGAGACAAAGTCTATTGAGAAAAATACTGGAAGCGAAGGTCATCAATCATTTTCTACTTTCAATAATCTCTTTCATAAAGAGGTAAATGCTCCTAAATTCCAGAATGAATGGAATTCAATACAGCAAAGTAAAATGCTTTAAATACATAAAATAAATATCTTGGTGGACCTTCCACCATCTGTTTTAGTAACTTAAATTATAAAAAAAACCCTAAATTTAAGAAAAGTTATATCAACAGCTAAAATTGAGATTTTTTTTTCCATCTATTACTTTGATTTTCCTGACCCATTTTTGAGAATTGTCAGCATTCTGGATCAATAATGCCAAATTATTTCTTGAAGACAGTGAGATTCCTCCCAAGTCATCTAACATGCTCACTAATCAATAAAGATAAGAACAAACAAGAAAGCCATATTTATGAAGCAAGCAAATTATATTAAAAGACTGACTTTGAGAAAAGGTTGCTGCTTGCCAAGAAAATTTTATTATTATAAAACTTTTTCTGTCATTTGTATTACTTCATTTTCCCTTTCAGATTATCTGTGTAGCCTTGTAAACACATCATAATCCAAAGCAGTTGAGCTTTACCAATAAAATGTAAATCAACACAATAGAGCCAACTGCATAATTAAAACAAAAGTATACCGGGCTTCCCTGGTGGCACAGTGGTTGAGAGTCTGCCTGCCGATGCAGGGGCCCTGGGTTCGTGCCTCGGTTCGGGAAGATACCACATGCAGCGGAGGGGCTAGGCCCGTGAGCCATGGCCACTGAGCCGGCGGGTCGGGAGCCTGTGCTCCGTAACGGGGGAGGCCACAACAGTGAGAGGCCCACGTACTGAAAAAAAAAAAAACATACCACCATCAACCCAAGCAGATTACAAAATAGCAAGCAGATTTTAAAATAATAGTCTACAAGCCTGCTTTTTTAAATATATAACTAAATGCATTGAATATCTTATATAAAAAGCCAAAAGATAGAGTTGAAACCGAATATCAAAAGTAAACATCTCCTTCCCCAAAACCCTAACTCCACTCCAGTCATGAGGAGAACATCAGACAAAGCCAACTTGAAGGACAGTCTATGAAATATGTGAACCAGGACTCTTCAAAATTGTCATTAAGAAAAGGAAAGTCTGGGACTTTCCTGGTGGTGCACTAGTTAAGAATCCATCTGCCAATGCAGGGGACACCGGTTCCAGCCCTGGTCCGGGAAGATCCCACATGCCGCAGAGCAAGTAAGCCCGTACATCACAACTACTGAGCCTGCGCTCTAGAGCCCGCCAGCCACAACAACTGAGGCCACACGCTGCAACTAATGAAGCCCGCGCACTCTAGGGCCTGTGTGCCGCAAATACTGAGCCCAGGTGCTGCAATTACTGAAGCCCGCACTCTTAGAGCCCACGCTCCGCAACAAGAGAAGCCACCACAATGAGAAGTCCGCGCACCACAATAAAGAGTAGCCCCCACTTGCCACAACTAGAGAAAGCCTGCGCGCAGCAACAAAGACTCAACTCAGCCAAATATAAACAATAATAAAAAAATAAATAAAGGCATCATCACATAAACACAAATGAGGAAATATTTTTTTTAAAAAAAGAATAACGGGCGGGGCAGTGGTTAAGAATCCGCCTGCCAGTGCAGGGGACACGGATTTGAGCCCTGGTCCTGGAAGATCCCACATGCTGCAGTGCAACTAAGCCCGTGAGCCACAACTACTGAGCCTGCGCTTCTGGAGCCTGTGCTCCGCAACAAGAGGCGCCACGGCAGTGAGAGGCCCACGAACCACGATGAGGAGTGGCCCCTGCTCGCCGCAACTAGAGAAGGCCCTCGCACAGAAACGAAGACCCAACACAGCCAAAAATAAATAAAATATAAATAAAAATAAATACATTTAAAAGAAAAACCTATACATTTCCCTTTCTGCAAATGTAGGTTTTCGAGGCAAGAGTAGAGCCTCAGAAAGAATGTCTGCAAACAGAACAATCACTAGTTCACTAAGGACAAATTGTAGGATACTTTTGGAGAATCCCATCACAGCTAGATAATTGGTCCAGGACCAAAAGTAACTACTGGAAGAAAAATGAAATCAACAGTGTACCACAGAGGTGGGAGGCACACTGGCCTGGACTAAGACATGTTCAGTCATAGATAATAAGGGTGGTGATTTTTAAGCATCATTCTCGACCCACTGTGGACTTCCTTCTGCAGCAGTATAAGGATACCACCAGATCATCTTGAAATCAAGTCATGAAATGTACCTTTATATTTCTAAAAATCAATGATCGTCCTTAAATTAACTTTTCTTATTAATTTAGTCATGGTGCTCTTTTACTTCTAAAACATTAAATCTTATTTGATTAGAGACAGACTTCAAAAAATAAAAATAAACTGTGATCAAATAGCAGGAACAAACAGTAGTAACTAAAATTTCTTCAATCTAAACTGGAGATGATTTCTGTATCTCTGTCTTTTACATTTGTCTCCATTAGGGGAAAAAATATGTACCTCATAATTAACTTGGCTGGAATGAATCAGACTGCATTTGTAAAAGTCTCAGAAGACCAATGAGCTGTGCTAAACAGTACCACTATCCACCTGAGCAGAAATTACTATCCTTAAGTTTCTATACATAACTAACACAACAAAAATTTAAACAAAAGAAGAACTACTAGAAACAAATTAGAGATTCATGTTTTTAAGTCAGTAATTTGCCTTTAGTCAGTAATTTGCCTCATACATTATGATTTTCCCTGTGGAAACCCAATTATTATCCTGAAAACAAGACCACTTTACAAAGCAAATGCATTGTGACAAAAGAAAGAAAAGGCAGATTGATACATTATTAAAATAACTCACACGCCATACCCTGAGGAGTAAGGAAGCCATGGCAGAGCAGGCCCCCTTCTCCTCAATGGACAGCACAGCTGTGGGGAAGACACTGCAGCTAGCAGAAGCGTGTCACACTTCCTCAGGGAGGAAGCAAGTTACAGACAACTCTACAGAGGGCACCCATAAACTCACGGCCACGCTCATTACCCAACGTCCAGGCCACCCACAGGCTGACTGCAGCCCAACTTTCCCACCATTCCCACACAGGCCCCAGGAACCGTCAGGCCTCTGAGGCTCTGCCAATGCCCTTCCCTCCACCCAAATATCCTTTCCCTCCTCTCTCCGGACCTCAATCCTGCCCAGCTCTAAATGAGCACTGCAAGGCCTATTTCCCTAAGAATGCCTCTCTCAAAACCAAAATTACTTCCTCGAGAATGATCTGCCTCTTACTCATCCATCATTATCTTGGATTAAATACATCAGGTAAGATGCCTTATCTGACCAACACAACTATTTTAGAAATAAGAGTCATGTTTTAGACCATCTATGACATGACATGACAACCATTCAGCTCACGAAAACCATTCAATAAATACTCTAATTGAATTGCCCAAAGAGATGACCTAAAATAACCTAAATGCCAAGCATTCCAAGAACCGTCCTGAACCAAATTCACTTCTCATTCGAATGCCAATGTCACAGACAGGGATGTTGTATTGTCCTTAAATGTACTTGCCTTTATCAAAAACTAGAATCTCTGATGAATCTATGGGACACACATGTAAAATATTCTGCAAAGTAAAAAAGCTTTATTTAGTCAACTGTGCTTAATATTCAGCCAGACCTGCATTTTTCTCTAAACCTTATACAATTACTTAGTATGCAAGAAGCATTAGAAGAGAGACAAAGTCTATTGAGAAAAATACTGGAAGCGAAGGTCATCAATCATTTTCTACTTTCAATAATCTCTTTCATAAAGAGGTAAATGCTCCTAAATTCCAGAATGAATGGAATTCAATACAGCAAAGTAAAATGCTTTAAATACATAAAATAAATATCTTGGTGGACCTTCCACCATCTGTTTTAGTAACTTAAATTATAAAAAAAACCCTAAATTTAAGAAAAGTTATATCAACAGCTAAAATTGAGATTTTTTTTTCCATCTATTACTTTGATTTTCCTGACCCATTTTTGAGAATTGTCAGCATTCTGGATCAATAATGCCAAATTATTTCTTGAAGACAGTGAGATTCCTCCCAAGTCATCTAACATGCTCACTAATCAATAAAGATAAGAACAAACAAGAAAGCCATATTTATGAAGCAAGCAAATTATATTAAAAGACTGACTTTGAGAAAAGGTTGCTGCTTGCCAAGAAAATTTTATTATTATAAAACTTTTTCTGTCATTTGTATTACTTCATTTTCCCTTTCAGATTATCTGTGTAGCCTTGTAAACACATCATAATCCAAAGCAGTTGAGCTTTACCAATAAAATGTAAATCAACACAATAGAGCCAACTGCATAATTAAAACAAAAGTATACCGGGCTTCCCTGGTGGCACAGTGGTTGAGAGTCTGCCTGCCGATGCAGGGGCCCTGGGTTCGTGCCTCGGTTCGGGAAGATACCACATGCAGCGGAGGGGCTAGGCCCGTGAGCCATGGCCACTGAGCCGGCGGGTCGGGAGCCTGTGCTCCGCAACGGGGGAGGCCACAACAGTGAGAGGCCCACGTACTGAAAAAAAAAAAAAAACATACCACCATCAACCCAAGCAGATTACAAAATAGCAAGCAGATTTTAAAATAATAGTCTACAAGCCTGCTTTTTTAAATATATAACTAAATGCATTGAATATCTTATATAAAAAGCCAAAAGATAGAGTTGAAACCGAATATCAAAAGTAAACATCTCCTTCCCCAAAACCCTAACTCCACTCCAGTCATGAGGAGAACATCACACAAAGCCAACTTGAAGGACAGTCTATGAAATATGTGAACCAGGACTCTTCAAAATTGTCATTAAGAAAAGGAAAGTCTGGGACTTTCCTGGTGGTGCACTAGTTAAGAATCCATCTGCCAATGCAGGGGACACCGGTTCCAGCCCTGGTCCGGGAAGATCCCACATGCCGCAGAGCAAGTAAGCCCGTACATCACAACTACTGAGCCTGCGCTCTAGAGCCCGCCAGCCACAACAACTGAGGCCACACGCTGCAACTAATGAAGCCCGCGCACTCTAGGGCCTGTGTGCCGCAAATACTGAGCCCAGGTGCTGCAATTACTGAAGCCCGCACTCTTAGAGCCCACGCTCCGCAACAAGAGAAGCCACCACAATGAGAAGTCCGCGCACCACAATAAAGAGTAGCCCCCACTTGCCACAACTAGAGAAAGCCTGCGCGCAGCAACAAAGACTCAACTCAGCCAAATATAAACAATAATAAAAAAATAAATAAAGGCATCATCACATAAACACAAATGAGGAAATATTTTTTTTAAAAAAAGAATAACGGGCGGGGCAGTGGTTAAGAATCCGCCTGCCAGTGCAGGGGACACGGATTTGAGCCCTGGTCCTGGAAGATCCCACATGCTGCAGTGCAACTAAGCCCGTGAGCCACAACTACTGAGCCTGCGCTTCTGGAGCCTGTGCTCCGCAACAAGAGGCGCCACGGCACTGAGAGGCCCACGAACCACGATGAGGAGTGGCCCCTGCTCGCCGCAACTAGAGAAGGCCCTCGCACAGAAACGAAGACCCAACACAGCCAAAAATAAATAAAATATAAATAAAAATAAATACATTTAAAAGAAAAACCTATACATTTCCCTTTCTGCAAATGTAGGTTTTCGAGGCAAGAGTAGAGCCTCAGAAAGAATGTCTGCAAACAGAACAATCACTAGTTCACTAAGGACAAATTGTAGGATACTTTTGGAGAATCCCATCACAGCTAGATAATTGGTCCAGGACCAAAAGTAACTACTGGAAGAAAAATGAAATCAACAGTGTACCACAGAGGTGGGAGGCACACTGGCCTGGACTAAGACATGTTCAGTCATAGATAATAAGGGTGGTGATTTTTAAGCATCATTCTCGACCCACTGTGGACTTCCTTCTGCAGCAGTATAAGGATACCACCAGATCATCTTGAAATCAAGTCATGAAATGTACCTTTATATTTCTAAAAATCAATGATCGTCCTTAAATTAACTTTTCTTATTAATTTAGTCATGGTGCTCTTTTACTTCTAAAACATTAAATCTTATTTGATTAGAGACAGACTTCAAAAAATAAAAATAAACTGTGATCAAATAGCAGGAACAAACAGTAGTAACTAAAATTTCTTCAATCTAAACTGGAGATGATTTCTGTATCTCTGTCTTTTACATTTGTCTCCATTAGGGGAAAAAATATGTACCTCATAATTAACTTGGCTGGAATGAATCAGACTGCATTTGTAAAAGTCTCAGAAGACCAATGAGCTGTGCTAAACAGTACCACTATCCACCTGAGCAGAAATTACTATCCTTAAGTTTCTATACATAACTAACACAACAAAAATTTAAACAAAAGAAGAACTACTAGAAACAAATTAGAGATTCATGTTTTTAAGTCAGTAATTTGCCTTTAGTCAGTAATTTGCCTCATACATTATGATTTTCCCTGTGGAAACCCAATTATTATCCTGAAAACAAGACCACTTTACAAAGCAAATGCATTGTGACAAAAGAAAGAAAAGGCAGATTGATACATTATTAAAATAACTCACACGCCATACCCTGAGGAGTAAGGAAGCCATGGCAGAGCAGGCCCCCTTCTCCTCAATGGACAGCACAGCTGTGGGGAAGACACTGCAGCTAGCAGAAGCGTGTCACACTTCCTCAGGGAGGAAGCAAGTTACAGACAACTCTACAGAGGGCACCCATAAACTCACGGCCACGCTCATTACCCAACGTCCAGGCCACCCACAGGCTGACTGCAGCCCAACTTTCCCACCATTCCCACACAGGCCCCAGGAACCGTCAGGCCTCTGAGGCTCTGCCAATGCCCTTCCCTCCACCCAAATATCCTTTCCCTCCTCTCTCCGGACCTCAATCCTGCCCAGCTCTAAATGAGCACTGCAAGGCCTATTTCCCTAAGAATGCCTCTCTCAAAACCAAAATTACTTCCTCGAGAATGATCTGCCTCTTACTCATCCATCATTATCTTGGATTAAATACATCATGTAAGATGCCTTATCTGACCAACACAACTAGTTTAGAAATAAGAGTCATGTTTTAGACCATCTATGACATGACATGACAACCATTCAGCTCACGAAAACCATTCAATAAATACTCTAATTGAATTGCCCAAAGAGTTGACCTAAAATAACCTAAATGCCAAGCATTCCAAGAACCGTCCTGAACCAAATTCACTTCTCATTCGAATGCCAATGTCACAGACAGGGATGTTGTATTGTCCTTAAATGTACTTGCCTTTATCCAAAACTAGAATCTCTGATGAATCTATGGGACACACATGTAAAATATTCTGCAAAGGAAAAAAGCTTTATTTAGTGTACTGTGCTTAATATTCAGCCAGACCTGCATTTTTCTCTAAACCTTATACAATTACTTAGTCTGCAAGAAGCATTAGAAGAGAGACAATGTCTATTGAGAAAAATACGGGAAGCGAAGGTCATCAATCATTTTCTACTTTCAATAATCTCTTTCATAAAGAGGTAAATGCTCCTAAATTCCAGAATGAATGGAATTCAATACAGCAAAGTAAAATGCTTTAAATACATAAAACAAATATCTTGGTGGACCTTCCACCATCTGTTTTAGTAACTTAAATTATAAAAAACACCCTAAATTTAAGAAAAGTTATATCAACAGCTAAAATTGAGATATTTTTCCATCTATTACTTTGATTTTCCTGACCCATTTTTGAGAATTGTCAGCATTCTGGATCAATAATGCCAAATTATTTCTTGAAGACAGTGAGATTCCTCCCAAGTCATCTAACATGCTCACTAATCAATAAAGATAAGAACAAACAAGAAAGCCATATTTATGAAGCAAGCAAATTATATTAAAAGACTGACTTTGAGAAAAGGTTGCTGCTTGCCAAGAAAATTTTATTATTATAAAACTTTTTCTGTCATTTGTATTACTTCATTTTCCCTTTCAGATTATCTGTGTAGCCTTGTAAACACATCATAATCCAAAGCAGTTGAGCTTTACCAATAAAATGTAAATCAACACAATAGAGCCAACTGCATAATTAAAACAAAAGTATACCGGGCTTCCCTCGTGGCACAGTGGTTGAGAGTCTGCCTGCCGATGCAGGGGCCCTGGGTTCGTGCCTCGGTTCGGGAAGATACCACATGCAGCGGAGGGGCTAGGCCCGTGAGCCATGGCCACTGAGCCGGCGGGTCGGGAGCCTGTGCTCCGTAACGGGGGAGGCCACAACAGTGAGAGGCCCACGTACTGAAAAAAAAAAAAAACATACCACCATCAACCCAAGCAGATTACAAAATAGCAAGCAGATTTTAAAATAATAGTCTACAAGCCTGCTTTTTTAAATATATAACTAAATGCATTGAATATCTTATATAAAAAGCCAAAAGATAGAGTTGAAACCGAATATCAAAAGTAAACATCTCCTTCCCCAAAACCCTAACTCCACTCCAGTCATGAGGAGAACATCACACAAAGCCAAGTTGAAGGACAGTCTATGAAATATGTGAACCAGGACTCTTCAAAATTGTCATTAAGAAAAGGAAAGTCTGGGACTTTCCTGGTGGTGCACTAGTTAAGAATCCATCTGCCAATGCAGGGGACACCGGTTCCAGCCCTGGTCCGGGAAGATCCCACATGCCGCAGAGCAAGTAAGCCCGTACATCACAACTACTGAGCCTGCGCTCTAGAGCCCGCCAGCCACAACAACTGAGGCCACACGCTGCAACTAATGAAGCCCGCGCACTCTAGGGCCTGTGTGCCGCAAATACTGAGCCCAGGTGCTGCAATTACTGAAGCCCGCACTCTTAGAGCCCACGCTCCGCAACAAGAGAAGCCACCACAATGAGAAGTCCGCGCACCACAATAAAGAGTAGCCCCCACTTGCCACAACTAGAGAAAGCCTGCGCGCAGCAACAAAGACTCAACTCAGCCAAATATAAACAATAATAAAAAAATAAATAAAGGCATCATCACATAAACACAAATGAGGAAATATTTTTTTTAAAAAAGAATAACGGGCGGGGCAGTGGTTAAGAATCCGCCTGCCAGTGCAGGGGACACGGATTTGAGCCCTGGTCCTGGAAGATCCCACATGCTGCAGTGCAACTAAGCCCGTGAGCCACAACTACTGAGCCTGCGCTTCTGGAGCCTGTGCTCCGCAACAAAAGGCGCCACGGCATTGAGAGGCCCACGAACCACGATGAGGAGTGGCCCCTGCTCGCCGCAACTAGAGAAGGCCCTCGCACAGAAACGAAGACCCAACACAGCCAAAAATAAATAAAATATAAATAAAAATAAATACATTTAAAAGGAAAACCTATACATTTCCCTTTCCGCAAATGTAGGTTTTCGAGGCAAGAGTAGAGCCTCAGAAAGAGTGTCTGCAAACAGAAAAATCACTAGTTCACTAAGGACAAATTGTAGGATACTTTTGGAGAATCCCACCACAGCTAGATAATTGGTCCAGGACCAAAAGTAACTACTGGAAGAAAAATGAAATCAACAGTGTACCACAGAGGTGGGAGGCACACTGGCCTGGACTAAGACATGTTCCGTCATAGATAATAAGGGTGGTGATTTTTAAGCATCATTCTCGACCCACTGTGGACTTCCTTCTGCAGCAGTATAAGGATACCACCAGATCATCTTGAAATCAAGTCATGAAATGTACCTTTATATTTCTAAAAATCAATGATTGTCCTTAAATTAACTTTTCTTATTAATTTAGTCATGGTGCTCTTTTACTTCTAAAACATTAAATCTTATTTGATTAGAGACAGACTTCAAAAAATAAAAATAAACTGTGATCAAATAGCAGGAACAAACAGTAGTAACTAAAATTTCTTCAATCTAAACTGGAGATGATTTCTGTATCTCTGTCTTTTACATTTGTCTCCATTAGGGGAAAAAATATGTACCTCATAATTAACTTGGCTGGAATGAATCAGACTGCATTTGTAAAAGTCTCAGAAGACCAATGAGCTGTGCTAAACAGTACCACTATCCACCTGAGCAGAAATTACTATCCTTAAGTTTCTATACATAACTAACACAACAAAAATTTTAACAAAAGAAGAACTACTAGAAACAAATTAGAGATTCATGTTTTTAAGTCAGTAATTTGCCTTTAGTCAGTAATTTGCCTCATACATTATGATTTTCCCTGTGGAAACCCAATTATTATCCTGAAAACAAGACCACTTTACAAAGCAAATGCATTGTGACAAAAGAAAGAAAAGGCAGATTGATACATTATTAAAATAACTCACACGCCATACCCTGAGGAGTAAGGAAGCCATGGCAGAGCAGGCCCCCTTCTCCTCAATGGACAGCACAGCTGTGGGGAAGACACTGCAGCTAGCAGAAGCGTGTCACACTTCCTCAGGGAGGAAGCAAGTTACAGACAACTCTACAGAGGGCACCCATAAACTCACGGCCACGCTCATTACCCAACGTCCAGGCCACCCAGAGGCTGACTGCAGCCCAACTTTCCCACCATTCCCACACAGGCCCCAGGAACCGTCAGGCCTCTGAGGCTCTGCCAATGCCCTTCCCTCCACCCAAATATCCTTTCCCTCCTCTCTCCGGACCTCAATCCTGCCCAGCTCTAAATGAGCACTGCAAGGCCTATTTCCCTAAGAATGCCTCTCTCAAAACCAAAATTACTTCCTCGAGAATGATCTGCCTCTTACTCATCCATCATTATCTTGGATTAAATACATCAGGTAAGATGCCTTATCTGACCAACACAACTATTTTAGAAATAAGAGTCATGTTTTAGACCATCTATGACATGACATGACAACCATTCAGCTCACGAAAACCATTCAATAAATACTCTAATTGAATTGCCCAAAGAGTTGACCTAAAATAACCTAAATGCCAAGCATTCCAAGAACCGTCCTGAACCAAATTCACTTCTCATTCGAATGCCAATGTCACAGAAAGGGATGTTGTATTGTCCTTAAATGTACTTGCCTTTATCCAAAACTAGAATCTCTGATGAATCTATGGGACACACATGTAAAATACTCTGCAAAGGAAAAAAGCTTTATTTAGTGTACTGTGCTTAATATTCAGCCAGACCTGCATTTTTCTCTAAACCTTATACAATTACTTAGTCTGCAAGAAGCATTAGAAGAGAGACAATGTCTATTGAGAAAAATACGGGAAGCGAAGGTCATCAATCATTTTCTACTTTCAATAATCTCTTTCATAAAGAGGTAAATGCTCCTAAATTCCAGAATGAATGGAATTCAATACAGCAAAGTAAAATGCTTTAAATACATAAAACAAATATCTTGGTGGACCTTCCACCATCTGTTTTAGTAACTTAAATTATAAAAAACACCCTAAATTTAAGAAAAGTTATATCAACAGCTAAAATTGAGATATTTTTCCATCTATTACTTTGATTTTCCTGACCCATTTTTGAGAATTGTCAGCATTCTGGATCAATAATGCCAAATTATTTCTTGAAGA
The DNA here is from genome assembly GCF_964165515.1 of Mesoplodon bidens. Classification (NCBI taxonomy): domain Eukaryota; kingdom Metazoa; phylum Chordata; class Mammalia; order Artiodactyla; family Ziphiidae; genus Mesoplodon; species Mesoplodon bidens. The sequence continues at coordinate 116,139 of NW_027671795.1, read as the reverse complement.
CAGTGAGATTCCTCCCAAGTCATCTAACATGCTCACTAATCAATAAAGATAAGAACAAACAAGAAAGCCATATTTATGAAGCAAGCAAATTATATTAAAAGACTGACTTTGAGAAAAGGTTGCTGCTTGCCAAGAAAATTTTATTATTATAAAACTTTTTCTGTCATTTGTATTACTTCATTTTCCCTTTCAGATTATCTGTGTAGCCTTGTAAACACATCATAATCCAAAGCAGTTGAGCTTTACCAATAAAATGTAAATCAACACAATAGAGCCAACTGCATAATTAAAACAAAAGTATACCGGGCTTCCCTGGTGGCACAGTGGTTGAGAGTCTGCCTGCCGATGCAGGGGCCCTGGGTTCGTGCCTCGGTTCGGGAAGATACCACATGCAGCGGAGGGGCTAGCCCCGTGAGCCATGGCCACTGAGCCGGCGGGTCGGGAGCCTGTGCTCCGTAACGGGGGAGGCCACAACAGTGAGAGGCCCACGTACTGAAAAAAAAAAAAACATACCACCATCAACCCAAGCAGATTACAAAATAGCAAGCAGATTTTAAAATAATAGTCTACAAGCCTGCTTTTTTAAATATATAACTAAATGCATTGAATATCTTATATAAAAAGCCAAAAGATAGAGTTGAAACCGAATATCAAAAGTAAACATCTCCTTCCCCAAAACCCTAACTCCACTCCAGTCATGAGGAGAACATCACACAAAGCCAAGTTGAAGGACAGTCTATGAAATATGTGAACCAGGACTCTTCAAAATTGTCATTAAGAAAAGGAAAGTCTGGGACTTTCCTGGTGGTGCACTAGTTAAGAATCCATCTGCCAATGCAGGGGACACCGGTTCCAGCCCTGGTCCGGGAAGATCCCACATGCCGCAGAGCAAGTAAGCCCGTACATCACAACTACTGAGCCTGCGCTCTAGAGCCCGCCAGCCACAACAACTGAGGCCACACGCTGCAACTAATGAAGCCCGCGCACTCTAGGGCCTGTGTGCCGCAAATACTGAGCCCAGGTGCTGCAATTACTGAAGCCCGCACTCTTAGAGCCCACGCTCCGCAACAAGAGAAGCCACCACAATGAGAAGTCCGCGCACCACAATAAAGAGTAGCCCCCACTTGCCACAACTAGAGAAAGCCTGCGCGCAGCAACAAAGACTCAACTCAGCCAAATATAAACAATAATAAAAAAATAAATAAAGGCATCATCACATAAACACAAATGAGGAAATATTTTTTTTAAAAAAAGAATAACGGGCGGGGCAGTGGTTAAGAATCCGCCTGCCAGTGCAGGGGACACGGATTTGAGCCCTGGTCCTGGAAGATCCCACATGCTGCAGTGCAACTAAGCCCGTGAGCCACAACTACTGAGCCTGCGCTTCTGGAGCCTGTGCTCCGCAACAAGAGGCGCCACGGCACTGAGAGGCCCACGAACCACGATGAGGAGTGGCCCCTGCTCGCCGCAACTAGAGAAGGCCCTCGCACAGAAACGAAGACCCAACACAGCCAAAAATAAATAAAATATAAATAAAAAGTAAATACATTTAAAAGAAAAACCTATACATTTCCCTTTCTGCAAATGTAGGTTTTCGAGGCAAGAGTAGAGCCTCAGAAAGAATGTCTGCAAACAGAACAATCACTAGTTCACTAAGTACAAATTGTAGGATACTTTTGGAGAATCCCATCACAGCTAGATAATTGGTCCAGGACCAAAAGTAACTACTGGAAGAAAAATGAAATCAACAGTGTACCACAGAGGTGGGAGGCACACTGGCCTGGACTAAGACATGTTCAGTCATAGATAATAAGGGTGGTGATTTTTAAGCATCATTCTCGACCCACTGTGGACTTCCTTCTGCAGCAGTATAAGGAGACCACCAGATCATCTTGAAATCAAGTCATGAAATGTACCTTTATATTTCTAAAAATCAATGATCGTCCTTAAATTAACTTTTCTTATTAATTTAGTCATGGTGCTCTTTTACTTCTAAAACATTAAATCTTATTTGATTAGAGACAGACTTCAAAAAATAAAAATAAACTGTGATCAAATAGCAGGAACAAACAGTAGTAACTAAAATTTCTTCAATCTAAACTGGAGATGATTTCTGTATCTCTGTCTTTTACATTTGTCTCCATTAGGGGAAAAAATATGTACCTCATAATTAACTTGGCTGGAATGAATCAGACTGCATTTGTAAAAGTCTCAGAAGACCAATGAGCTGTGCTAAACAGTACCACTATCCACCTGAGCAGAAATTACTATCCTTAAGTTTCTATACATAACTAACACAACAAAAATTTAAACAAAAGAAGAACTACTAGAAACAAATTAGAGATTCATGTTTTTAAGTCAGTAATTTGCCTTTAGTCAGTAATTTGCCTCATACATTATGATTTTCCCTGTGGAAACCCAATTATTATCCTGAAAACAAGACCACTTTAGAAAGCAAATGCATTGTGACAAAAGAAAGAAAAGGCAGATTGATACATTATTAAAATAACTCACACGCCATACCCTGAGGAGTAAGGAAGCCATGGCAGAGCAGGCCCCCTTCTCCTCAATGGACAGCACAGCTGTGGGGAAGACACTGCAGCTAGCAGAAGCGTGTCACACTTCCTCAGGGAGGAAGCAAGTTACAGACAACTCTACAGAGGGCACCCATAAACTCACGGCCACGCTCATTACCCAACGTCCAGGCCACCCACAGGCTGACTGCAGCCCAACTTTCCCACCATTCCCACACAGGCCCCAGGAACCGTCAGGCCTCTGAGGCTCTGCCAATGCCCTTCCCTCCACCCAAATATCCTTTCCCTCCTCTCTCCGGACCTCAATCCTGCCCAGCTCTAAATGAGCACTGCAAGGCCTATTTCCCTAAGAATGCCTCTCTCAAAACCAAAATTACTTCCTCGAGAATGATCTGCCTTACTCATCCATCATTATCTTGGATTAAATACATCATGTAAGATGCCTTATCTGACCAACACAACTATTTTAGAAATAAGAGTCATGTTTTAGACCATGTATGACATGACATGACAACCATTCAGCTCACGAAAACCATTCAATAAATACTCTAATTGAATTGCCCAAAGAGTTGACCTAAAATAACCTAAATGCCAAGCATTCCAAGAACCGTCCTGAACCAAATTCACTTCTCATTCGAATGCCAATGTCACAGACAGGGATGTTGTATTGTCCTTAAATGTACTTGCCTTTATCCAAAACTAGAATCTCTGATGAATCTATGGGACACACATGTAAAATATTCTGCAAAGGAAAAAAGCTTTATTTAGTGTACTGTGCTTAATATTCAGCCAGACCTGCATTTTTCTCTAAACCTTATCCAATTACTTAGTCTGCAAGAAGCATTAGAAGAGAGACAATGTCTATTGAGAAAAATACGGGAAGCGAAGGTCATCAATCATTTTCTACTTTCAATAATCTCTTTCATAAAGAGGTAAATGCTCCTAAATTCCAGAATGAATGGAATTCAATACAGCAAAGTAAAATGCTTTAAATACATAAAACAAATATCTTGGTGGACCTTCCACCATCTGTTTTAGTAACTTAAATTATAAAAAACACCCTAAATTTAAGAAAAGTTATATCAACAGCTAAAATTGAGATATTTTTCCATCTATTACTTTGATTTTCCTGACCCATTTTTGAGAATTGTCAGCATTCTGGATCAATAATGCCAAATTATTTCTTGAAGACAGTGAGATTCCTCCCAAGTCATCTAACATGCTCACTAATCAATAAAGATAAGAACAAACAAGAAAGCCATATTTATGAAGCAAGCAAATTATATTAAAAGACTGACTTTGAGAAAAGGTTGCTGCTTGCCAAGAAAATTTTATTATTATAAAACTTTTTCTGTCATTTGTATTACTTCATTTTCCCTTTCAGATTATCTGTGTAGCCTTGTAAACACATCATAATCCAAAGCAGTTGAGCTTTACCAATAAAATGTAAATCAACACAATAGAGCCAACTGCATAATTAAAACAAAAGTATACCGGGCTTCCCTGGTGGCACAGTGGTTGAGAGTCTGCCTGCCGATGCAGGGGCCCTGGGTTCGTGCCTCGGTTCGGGAAGATACCACATGCAGCGGAGGGGCTAGGCCCGTGAGCCATGGCCACTGAGCCGGCGGGTCGGGAGCCTGTGCTCCGTAACGGGGGAGGCCACAACAGTGAGAGGCCCACGTACTGAAAAAAAAAAAAAAACATACCACCATCAACCCAAGCAGATTACAAAATAGCAAGCAGATTTTAAAATAATAGTCTACAAGCCTGCTTTTTTAAATATATAACTAAATGCATTGAATATCTTATATAAAAAGCCAAAAGATAGAGTTGAAACCGAATATCAAAAGTAAACATCTCCTTCCCCAAAACCCTAACTCCACTCCAGTCATGAGGAGAACATCACACAAAGCCAAGTTGAAGGACAGTCTATGAAATATGTGAACCAGGACTCTTCAAAATTGTCATTAAGAAAAGGAAAGTCTGGGACTTTCCTGGTGGTGCACTAGTTAAGAATCCATCTGCCAATGCAGGGGACACCGGTTCCAGCCCTGGTCCGGGAAGATCCCACATACCGCAGAGCAAGTAAGCCCGTACATCACAACTACTGAGCCTGCGCTCTAGAGCCCGCCAGCCACAACAACTGAGGCCACACGCTGCAACTAATGAAGCCCGCGCACTCTAGGGCCTGTGTGCCGCAAATACTGAGCCCAGGTGCTGCAATTACTGAAGCCCGCACTCTTAGAGCCCACGCTCCGCAACAAGAGAAGCCACCACAATGAGAAGTCCGCGCACCACAATAAAGAGTAGCCCCCACTTGCCACAACTAGAGAAAGCCTGCGCGCAGCAACAAAGACTCAACTCAGCCAAATATAAACAATAATATAAAAATAAATAAAGGCATCATCACATAAACACAAATGAGGAAATATTTTTTTTCAAAAAAGAATAACGGGCGGGGCAGTGGTTAAGAATCCGCCTGCCAGTGCAGGGGACACGGATTTGAGCCCTGGTCCTGGAAGATCCCACATGCTGCAGTGCAACTAAGCCCGTGAGCCACAACTACTGAGCCTGCGCTTCTGGAGCCTGTGCTCCGCAACAAGAGGCGCCACGGCACTGAGAGGCCCACGAACCACGATGAGGAGTGGCCCCTGCTCGCCGCAACTAGAGAAGGCCCTCGCACAGAAACGAAGACCCAACACAGCCAAAAATAAATAAAATATAAATAAAAATAAATACATTTAAAAGAAAAACCTATACATTTCCCTTTCTGCAAATGTAGGTTTTCGAGGCAAGAGTAGAGCCTCAGAAAGAATGTCTGCAAACAGAACAATCACTAGTTCACTAAGTACAAATTGTAGGATACTTTTGGAGAATCCCATCACAGCTAGATAATTGGTCCAGGACCAAAAGTAACTACTGGAAGAAAAATGAAATCAACAGTGTACCACAGAGGTGGGAGGCACACTGGCCTGGACTAAGACATGTTCAGTCATAGATAATAAGGGTGGTGATTTTTAAGCATCATTCTCGACCCACTGTGGACTTCCTTCTGCAGCAGTATAAGGAGACCACCAGATCATCTTGAAATCAAGTCATGAAATGTACCTTTATATTTCTAAAAATCAATGATCGTCCTTAAATTAACTTTTCTTATTAATTTAGTCATGGTGCTCTTTTACTTCTAAAACATTAAATCTTATTTGATTAGAGACAGACTTCAAAAAATAAAAATAAACTGTGATCAAATAGCAGGAACAAACAGTAGTAACTAAAATTTCTTCAATCTAAACTGGAGATGATTTCTGTATCTCTGTCTTTTACATTTGTCTCCATTAGGGGAAAAAATATGTACCTCATAATTAACTTGGCTGGAATGAATCAGACTGCATTTGTAAAAGTCTCAGAAGACCAATGAGCTGTGCTAAACAGTACCACTATCCACCTGAGCAGAAATTACTATCCTTAAGTTTCTATACATAACTAACACAACAAAAATTTAAACAAAAGAAGAACTACTAGAAACAAATTAGAGATTCATGTTTTTAAGTCAGTAATTTGCCTTTAGTCAGTAATTTGCCTCATACATTATGATTTTCCCTGTGGAAACCCAATTATTATCCTGAAAACAAGACCACTTTAGAAAGCAAATGCATTGTGACAAAAGAAAGAAAAGGCAGATTGATACATTATTAAAATAACTCACACGCCATACCCTGAGGAGTAAGGAAGCCATGGCAGAGCAGGCCCCCTTCTCCTCAATGGACAGCACAGCTGTGGGGAAGACACTGCAGCGAGCAGAAGCGTGTCACACTTCCTCAGGGAGGAAGCAAGTTACAGACAACTCTACAGAGGGCACCCATAAACTCACGGCCACGCTCATTACCCAACGTCCAGGCCACCCACAGGCTGACTGCAGCCCAACTTTCCCACCATTCCCACACAGGCCCCAGGAACCGTCAGGCCTCTGAGGCTCTGCCAATGCCCTTCCCTCCACCCAAATATCCTTTCCCTCCTCTCTCCGGACCTCAATCCTGCCCAGCTCTAAATGAGCACTGCAAGGCCTATTTCCCTAAGAATGCCTCTCTCAAAACCAAAATTACTTCCTCGAGAATGATCTGCCTCTTACTCATCCATCATTATCTTGGATTAAATACATCATGTAAGATGCCTTATCTGACCAACACAACTATTTTAGAAATAAGAGTCATGTTTTAGACCATCTATGACATGACATGACAACCATTCAGCTCACGAAAACCATTCAATAAATACTCTAATTGAATTGCCCAATGAGTTGACCTAAAATAACCTAAATGCCAAGCATTCCAAGAACCGTCCTGAACCAAATTCACTTCTCATTCGAATGCCAATGTCACAGACAGGGATGTTGTATTGTCCTTAAATGTACTTGCCTTTATCCAAAACTAGAATCTCTGATGAATCTATGGGACACACATGTAAAATATTCTGCAAAGGAAAAAAGCTTTATTTAGTGTACTGTGCTTAATATTCAGCCAGACCTGCATTTTTCTCTAAACCTTATACAATTACTTAGTCTGCAAGAAGCATTAGAAGAGAGACAATGTCTATTGAGAAAAATACGGGAAGCGAAGGTCATCAATCATTTTCTACTTTCAATAATCTCTTTCATAAAGAGGTAAATGCTCCTAAATTCCAGAATGAATGGAATTCAATACAGCAAAGTAAAATGCTTTAAATACATAAAACAAATATCTTGGTGGACCTTCCACCATCTGTTTTAGTAACTTAAATTAAAAAAAACACCCTAAATTTAAGAAAAGTTATATCAACAGCTAAAATTGAGATATTTTTCCATCTATTACTTTGATTTTCCTGACCCATTTTTGAGAATTGTCAGCATTCTGGATCAATAATGCCAAATTATTTCTTGAAGACAGTGAGATTCCTCCCAAGTCATCTAACATGCTCACTAATCAATAAAGATAAGAACAAACAAGAAAGCCATATTTATGAAGCAAGCAAATTATATTAAAAGACTGACTTTGAGAAAAGGTTGCTGCTTGCCAAGAAAATTTTATTATTATAAAACTTTTTCTGTCATTTGTATTACTTCATTTTCCCTTTCAGATTATCTGTGTAGCCTTGTAAACACATCATAATCCAAAGCAGTTGAGCTTTACCAATAAAATGTAAATCAACACAATAGAGCCAACTGCATAATTAAAACAAAAGTATACCGGGCTTCCCTGGTGGCACAGTGGTTGAGAGTCTGCCTGCCGATGCAGGGGCCCTGGGTTCGTGCCTCGGTTCGGGAAGATACCACATGCAGCGGAGGGGCTAGGCCCGTGAGCCATGGCCACTGAGCCGGCGGGTCGGGAGCCTGTGCTCCGTAACGGGGGAGGCCACAACAGTGAGAGGCCCACGTACTGAAAAAAAAAAAAAACATACCACCATCAACCCAAGCAGATTACAAAATAGCAAGCAGATTTTAAAATAATAGTCTACAAGCCTGCTTTTTTAAATATATAACTAAATGCATTGAATATCTTATATAAAAAGCCAAAAGATAGAGTTGAAACCGAATATCAAAAGTAAACATCTCCTTCCCCAAAACCCTAACTCCACTCCAGTCATGAGGAGAACATCACACAAAGCCAAGTTGAAGGACAGTCTATGAAATATGTGAACCAGGACTCTTCAAAATTGTCATTAAGAAAAGGAAAGTCTGGGACTTTCCTGGTGGTGCACTAGTTAAGAATCCATCTGCCAATGCAGGGGACACCGGTTCCAGCCCTGGTCCGGGAAGATCCCACATGCCGCAGAGCAAGTAAGCCCGTACATCACAACTACTGAGCCTGCGCTCTAGAGCCCGCCAGCCACAACAACTGAGGCCACACGCTGCAACTAATGAAGCCCGCGCACTCTAGGGCCTGTGTGCCGCAAATACTGAGCCCAGGTGCTGCAATTACTGAAGCCCGCACTCTTAGAGCCCACGCTCCGCAACAAGAGAAGCCACCACAATGAGAAGTCCGCGCACCACAATAAAGAGTAGCCCCCACTTGCCACAACTAGAGAAAGCCTGCGCGCAGCAACAAAGACTCAACTCAGCCAAATATAAACAATAATAAAAAAATAAATAAAGGCATCATCACATAAACACAAATGAGGAAATATTTTTTTTAAAAAAAGAATAACGGGCGGGGCAGTGGTTAAGAATCCGCCTGCCAGTGCAGGGGACACGGATTTGAGCCCTGGTCCTGGAAGATCCCACATGCTGCAGTGCAACTAAGCCCGTGAGCCACAACTACTGAGCCTGCGCTTCTGGAGCCTGTGCTCCGCAACAAGAGGCGCCACGGCAGTGAGAGGCCCACGAACCACGATGAGGAGTGGCCCCTGCTCGCCGCAACTAGAGAAGGCCCTCGCACAGAAACGAAGACCCAACACAGCCAAAAATAAATAAAATATAAATAAAAATAAATACATTTAAAAGAAAAACCTATACATTTCCCTTTCTGCAAATGTAGGTTTTCGAAGCAAGAGTAGAGCCTCAGAAAGAATGTCTGCAAACAGAACAATCACTAGTTCACTAAGGACAAATTGTAGGATACTTTTGGAGAATCCCATCACAGCTAGATATTTGGTCCAGGACCAAAAGTAACTACTGGAAGAAAAATGAAATCAACAGTGTACCACAGAGGTGGGAGGCACACTGGCCTGGACTAAGACATGTTCAGTCATAGATAATAAGGGTGGTGATTTTTAAGCATCATTCTCGACCCACTGTGGACTTCCTTCTGCAGCAGTATAAGGAGACCACCAGATCATCTTGAAATCAAGTCATGAAATGTACCTTTATATTTCTAAAAATCAATGATCGTCCTTAAATTAACTTTTCTTATTAATTTAGTCATGGTGCTCTTTTACTTCTAAAACATTAAATCTTATTTGATTAGAGACAGACTTCAAAAAATAAAAATAAACTGTGATCAAATAGCAGGAACAAACAGTAGTAACTAAAATTTCTTCAATCTAAACTGGAGATGATTTCTGTATCTCTGTCTTTTACATTTGTCTCCATTAGGGGAAAAAATATGTACCTCATAATTAACTTGGCTGGAATGAATCAGACTGCATTTGTAAAAGTCTCAGAAGACCAATGAGCTGTGCTAAACAGTACCACTATCCACCTGAGCAGAAATTACTATCCTTAAGTTTCTATACATAACTAACACAACAAAAATTTAAACAAAAGAAGAACTACTAGAAACAAATTAGAGATTCATGTTTTTAAGTCAGTAATTTGCCTTTAGTCAGTAATTTGCCTCATACATTATGATTTTCCCTGTGGAAACCCAATTATTATCCTGAAAACAAGACCACTTTAGAAAGCAAATGCATTGTGACAAAAGAAAGAAAAGGCAGATTGATACATTATTAAAATAACTCACACGCCATACCCTGAGGAGTAAGGAAGCCATGGCAGAGCAGGCCCCCTTCTCCTCAATGGACAGCACAGCTGTGGGGAAGACACTGCAGCTAGCAGAAGCGTGTCACACTTCCTCAGGGAGGAAGCAAGTTACAGACAACTCTACAGAGGGCACCCATAAACTCACGGCCACGCTCATTACCCAACGTCCAGGCCACCCAGAGGCTGACTGCAGCCCAACTTTCCCACCATTCCCACACAGGCCCCAGGAACCGTCAGGCCTCTGAGGCTCTGCCAATGCCCTTCCCTCCACCCAAATATCCTTTCCCTCCTCTCTCCGGACCTCAATCCTGCCCAGCTCTAAATGAGCACTGCAAGGCCTATTTCCCTAAGAATGCCTCTCTCAAAACCAAAATTACTTCCTCGAGAATGATCTGCCTCTTACTCATCCATCATTATCTTGGATTAAATACATCAGGTAAGATGCCTTATCTGACCAACACAACTATTTTAGAAATAAGAGTCATGTTTTAGACCATCTATGACATGACATGACAACCATTCAGCTCACGAAAACCATTCAATAAATACTCTAATTGAATTGCCCAAAGAGTTGACCTAAAATAACCTAAATGCCAAGCATTCCAAGAACCGTCCTGAACCAAATTCACTTCTCATTCGAATGCCAATGTCACAGAAAGGGATGTTGTATTGTCCTTAAATGTACTTGCCTTTATCCAAAACTAGAATCTCTGATGAATCTATGGGACACACATGTAAAATATTCTGCAAAGGAAGAAAGCTTTATTTAGTGTACTGTGCTTAATATTCAGCCAGACCTGCATTTTTCTCTAAACCTTATCCAATTACTTAGTCTGCAAGAAGCATTAGAAGAGAGACAATGTCTATTGAGAAAAATACGGGAAGCGAAGGTCATCAATCATTTTCTACTTTCAATAATCTCTTTCATAAAGAGGTAAATGCTCCTAAATTCCAGAATGAATGGAATTCAATACAGCAAAGTAAAATGCTTTAAATACATAAAACAAATATCTTGGTGGACCTTCCACCATCTGTTTTAGTAACTTAAATTAAAAAAAACACCCTAAATTTAAGAAAAGTTATATCAACAGCTAAAATTGAGATATTTTTCCATCTATTACTTTGATTTTCCTGACCCATTTTTGAGAATTGTCAGCATTCTGGATCAATAATGCCAAATTATTTCTTGAAGACAGTGAGATTCCTCCCAAGTCATCTAACATGCTCACTAATCAATAAAGATAAGAACAAACAAGAAAGCCATATTTATGAAGCAAGCAAATTATATTAAAAGACTGACTTTGAGAAAAGGTTGCTGCTTGCCAAGAAAATTTTATTATTATAAAACTTTTTCTGTCATTTGTATTACCTCATTTTCCCTTTCAGATTATCTGTGTAGCCTTGTAAACACATCATAATCCAAAGCAGTTGAGCTTTACCAATAAAATGTAAATCAACACAATAGAGCCAACTGCATAATTAAAACAAAAGTATACCGGGCTTCCCTGGTGGCACAGTGGTTGAGAGTCTGCCTGCCGATGCAGGGGCCCTGGGTTCGTGCCTCGGTTCGGGAAGATACCACATGCAGCGGAGGGGCTAGGCCCGTGAGCCATGGCCACTGAGCCGGCGGGTCGGGAGCCTGTGCTCCGTAACGGGGGAGGCCACAACAGTGAGAGGCCCACGTACTGAAAAAAAAAAAAACATACCACCATCAACCCAAGCAGATTAGAAAATAGCAAGCAGATTTTAAAATAATAGTCTACAAGCCTGCTTTTTTAAATATATAACTAAATGCATTGAATATCTTATATAAAAAGCCAAAAGATAGAGTTGAAACCGAATATCAAAAGTAAACATCTCCTTCCCCAAAACCCTAACTCCACTCCAGTCATGAGGAGAACATCACACAAAGCCAAGTTGAAGGACAGTCTATGAAATATGTGAACCAGGACTCTTCAAAATTGTCATTAAGAAAAGGAAAGTCTGGGACTTTCCTGGTGGTGCACTAGTTAAGAATCCATCTGCCAATGCAGGGGACACCGGTTCCAGCCCTGGTCCGGGAAGATCCCACATGCCGCAGAGCAAGTAAGCCCGTACATCACAACTACTGAGCCTGCGCTCTAGAGCCCGCCAGCCACAACAACTGAGGCCACACGCTGCAACTAATGAAGCCCGCGCACTCTAGGGCCTGTGTGCCGCAAATACTGAGCCCAGGTGCTGCAATTACTGAAGCCCGCACTCTTAGAGCCCACGCTCCGCAACAAGAGAAGCCACCACAATGAGAAGTCCGCGCACCACAATAAAGAGTAGCCCCCACTTGCCACAACTAGAGAAAGCCTGCGCGCAGCAACAAAGACTCAACTCAGCCAAATATAAACAATAATAAAAAAATAAATAAAGGCATCATCACATAAACACAAATGAGGAAATATTTTTTTTAAAAAAAGAATAACGGGCGGGGCAGTGGTTAAGAATCCGCCTGCCAGTGCAGGGGACACGGATTTGAGCCCTGGTCCTGGAAGATCCCACATGCTGCAGTGCAACTAAGCCCGTGAGCCACAACTACTGAGCCTGCGCTTCTGGAGCCTGTGCTCCGCAACAAGAGGCGCCACGGCAGTGAGAGGCCCACGAACCACGATGAGGAGTGGCCCCTGCTCGCCGCAACTAGAGAAGGCCCTCGCACAGAAACGAAGACCCAACACAGCCAAAAATAAATAAAATATAAATAAAAATAAATACATTTAAAAGAAAAACCTATACATTTCCCTTTCTGCAAATGTAGGTTTTCGAAGCAAGAGTAGAGCCTCAGAAAGAATGTCTGCAAACAGAACAATCACTAGTTCACTAAGTACAAATTGTAGGATACTTTTGGAGAATCCCATCACAGCTAGATATTTGGTCCAGGACCAAAAGTAACTACTGGAAGAAAAATGAAATCAACAGTGTACCACAGAGGTGGGAGGCACACTGGCCTGGACTAAGACATGTTCAGTCATAGATAATAAGGGTGGTGATTTTTAAGCATCATTCTCGACCCACTGTGGACTTCCTTCTGCAGCAGTATAAGGAGACCACCAGATCATCTTGAAATCAAGTCATGAAATGTACCTTTATATTTCTAAAAATCAATGATCGTCCTTAAATTAACTTTTCTTATTAATTTAGTCATGGTGCTCTTTTACTTCTAAAACATTAAATCTTATTTGATTAGAGACAGACTTCAAAAAATAAAAATAAACTGTGATCAAATAGCAGGAACAAACAGTAGTAACTAAAATTTCTTCAATCTAAACTGGAGATGATTTCTGTATCTCTGTCTTTTACATTTGTCTCCATTAGGGGAAAAAATATGTACCTCATAATTAACTTGGCTGGAATGAATCAGACTGCATTTGTAAAAGTCTCAGAAGACCAATGAGCTGTGCTAAACAGTACCACTATCCACCTGAGCAGAAATTACTATCCTTAAGTTTCTATACATAACTAACACAACAAAAATTTAAACAAAAGAAGAACTACTAGAAACAAATTAGAGATTCATGTTTTTAAGTCAGTAATTTGCCTTTAGTCAGTAATTTGCCTCATACATTATGATTTTCCCTGTGGAAACCCAATTATTATCCTGAAAACAAGACCACTTTAGAAAGCAAATGCATTGTGACAAAAGAAAGAAAAGGCAGATTGATACATTATTAAAATAACTCACACGCCATACCCTGAGGAGTAAGGAAGCCATGGCAGAGCAGGCCCCCTTCTCCTCAATGGACAGCACAGCTGTGGGGAAGACACTGCAGCTAGCAGAAGCGTGTCACACTTCCTCAGGGAGGAAGCAAGTTACAGACAACTCTACAGAGGGCACCCATAAACTCACGGCCACGCTCATTACCCAACGTCCAGGCCACCCAGAGGCTGACTGCAGCCCAACTTTCCCACCATTCCCACACAGGCCCCAGGAACCGTCAGGCCTCTGAGGCTCTGCCAATGCCCTTCCCTCCACCCAAATATCCTTTCCCTCCTCTCTCCGGACCTCAATCCTGCCCAGCTCTAAATGAGCACTGCAAGGCCTATTTCCCTAAGAATGCCTCTCTCAAAACCAAAATTACTTCCTCGAGAATGATCTGCCTCTTACTCATCCATCATTATCTTGGATTAAATACATCAGGTAAGATGCCTTATCTGACCAACACAACTATTTTAGAAATAAGAGTCATGTTTTAGACCATCTATGACATGACATGACAACCATTCAGCTCACGAAAACCATTCAATAAATACTCTAATTGAATTGCCCAAAGAGTTGACCTAAAATAACCTAAATGCCAAGCATTCCAAGAACCGTCCTGAACCAAATTCACTTCTCATTCGAATGCCAATGTCACAGAAAGGGATGTTGTATTGTCCTTAAATGTACTTGCCTTTATCCAAAACTAGAATCTCTGATGAATCTATGGGACACACATGTAAAATATTCTGCAATGGAAAAAAGCTTTATTTAGTGTACTGTGCTTAATATTCAGCCAGACCTGCATTTTTCTCTAAACCTTATACAATTACTTAGTCTGCAAGAAGCATTAGAAGAGAGACAATGTCTATTGAGAAAAATACGGGAAGCGAAGGTCATCAATCATTTTCTACTTTCAATAATCTCTTTCATAAAGAGGTAAATGCTCCTAAATTCCAGAATGAATGGAATTCAATACAGCAAAGTAAAATGCTTTAAATACATAAAACAAATATCTTGGTGGACCTTCCACCATCTGTTTTAGTAACTTAAATTATAAAAAACACCCTAAATTTAAGAAAAGTTATATCAACAGCTAAAATTGAGATATTTTTCCATCTATTACTTTGATTTTCCTGACCCATTTTTGAGAATTGTCAGCATTCTGGATCAATAATGCCAAATTATTTCTTGAAGACAGTGAGATTCCTCCCAAGTCATCTAACATGCTCACTAATCAATAAAGATAAGAACAAACAAGAAAGCCATATTTATGAAGCAAGCAAATTATATTAAAAGACTGACTTTGAGAAAAGGTTGCTGCTTGCCAAGAAAATTTTATTATTATAAAACTTTTTCTGTCATTTGTATTACTTCATTTTCCCTTTCAGATTATCTGTGTAGCCTTGTAAACACATCATAATCCAAAGCAGTTGAGCTTTACCAATAAAATGTAAATCAACACAATAGAGCCAACTGCATAATTAAAACAAAAGTATACCGGGCTTCCCTGGTGGCACAGTGGTTGAGAGTCTGCCTGCCGATGCAGGGGCCCTGGGTTCGTGCCTCGGTTCGGGAAGATACCACATGCAGCGGAGGGGCTAGGCCCGTGAGCCATGGCCACTGAGCCGGCGGGTCGGGAGCCTGTGCTCCGTAACGGGGGAGGCCACAACAGTGAGAGGCCCACGTACTGAAAAAAAAAAAAAAACATACCACCATCAACCCAAGCAGATTACAAAATAGCAAGCAGATTTTAAAATAATAGTCTACAAGCCTGCTTTTTTAAATATATAACTAAATGCATTGAATATCTTATATAAAAAGCCAAAAGATAGAGTTGAAACCGAATATCAAAAGTAAACATCTCCTTCCCCAAAACCCTAACTCCACTCCAGTCATGAGGAGAACATCACACAAAGCCAAGTTGAAGGACAGTCTATGAAATATGTGAACCAGGACTCTTCAAAATTGTCATTAAGAAAAGGAAAGTCTGGGACTTTCCCGGTGGTGCACTAGTTAAGAATCCATCTGCCAATGCAGGGGACACCGGTTCCAGCCCTGGTCCGGGAAGATCCCACATGCCGCAGAGCAAGTAAGCCCGTACATCACAACTACTGAGCCTGCGCTCTAGAGCCCGCCAGCCACAACAACTGAGGCCACACGCTGCAACTAATGAAGCCCGCGCACTCTAGGGCCTGTGTGCCGCAAATACTGAGCCCAGGTGCTGCAATTACTGAAGCCCGCACTCTTAGAGCCCACGCTCCGCAACAAGAGAAGCCACCACAATGAGAAGTCCGCGCACCACAATAAAGAGTAGCCCCCACTTGCCACAACTAGAGAAAGCCTGCGCGCAGCAACAAAGACTCAACTCAGCCAAATATAAACAATAATAAAAAAATAAATAAAGGCATCATCACATAAACACAAATGAGGAAATATTTTTTTTAAAAAAAGAATAACGGGCGGGGCAGTGGTTAAGAATCCGCCTGCCAGTGCAGGGGA
This sequence comes from Mesoplodon bidens, assembly GCF_964165515.1. Classification (NCBI taxonomy): domain Eukaryota; kingdom Metazoa; phylum Chordata; class Mammalia; order Artiodactyla; family Ziphiidae; genus Mesoplodon; species Mesoplodon bidens. Next base: position 99,929 of record NW_027671795.1, on the reverse strand, counting down.
CACGGATTTGAGCCCTGGTCCTGGAAGATCCCACATGCTGCAGTGCAACTAAGCCCGTGAGCCACAACTACTGAGCCTGCGCTTCTGGAGCCTGTGCTCCGCAACAAGAGGCGCCACGGCACTGAGAGGCCCACGAACCACGATGAGGAGTGGCCCCTGCTCGCCGCAACTAGAGAAGGCCCTCGCACAGAAACGAAGACCCAACACAGCCAAAAATAAATAAAATATAAATAAAAATAAATACATTTAAAAGAAAAACCTATACATTTCCCTTTCTGCAAATGTAGGTTTTCGAGGCAAGAGTAGAGCCTCAGAAAGAATGTCTGCAAACAGAACAATCACTAGTTCACTAAGTACAAATTGTAGGATACTTTTGGAGAATCCCATCACAGCTAGATAATTGGTCCAGGACCAAAAGTAACTACTGGAAGAAAAATGAAATCAACAGTGTACCACAGAGGTGGGAGGCACACTGGCCTGGACTAAGACATGTTCCGTCATAGATAATAAGGGTGGTGATTTTTAAGCATCATTCTCGACCCACTGTGGACTTCCTTCTGCAGCAGTATAAGGATACCACCAGATCATCTTGAAATCAAGTCATGAAATGTACCTTTATATTTCTAAAAATCAATGATCGTCCTTAAATTAACTTTTCTTATTAATTTAGTCATGGTGCTCTTTTACTTCTAAAACATTAAATCTTATTTGATTAGAGACAGACTTCAAAAAATAAAAATAAACTGTGATCAAATAGCAGGAACAAACAGTAGTAACTAAAATTTCTTCAATCTAAACTGGAGATGATTTCTGTATCTCTGTCTTTTACATTTGTCTCCATTAGGGGAAAAAATATGTACCTCATAATTAACTTGGCTGGAATGAATCAGACTGCATTTGTAAAAGTCTCAGAAGACCAATGAGCTGTGCTAAACAGTACCACTATCCACCTGAGCAGAAATTACTATCCTTAAGTTTCTATACATAACTAACACAACAAAAATTTAAACAAAAGAAGAACTACTAGAAACAAATTAGAGATTCATGTTTTTAAGTCAGTAATTTGCCTTTAGTCAGTAATTTGCCTCATACATTATGATTTTCCCTGTGGAAACCCAATTATTATCCTGAAAACAAGACCACTTTAGAAAGCAAATGCATTGTGACAAAAGAAAGAAAAGGCAGATTGATACATTATTAAAATAACTCACACGCCATACCCTGAGGAGTAAGGAAGCCATGGCAGAGCAGGCCCCCTTCTCCTCAATGGACAGCACAGCTGTGGGGAAGACACTGCAGCTAGCAGAAGCGTGTCACACTTCCTCAGGGAGGAAGCAAGTTACAGACAACTCTACAGAGGGCACCCATAAACTCACGGCCACGCTCATTACCCAACGTCCAGGCCACCCACAGGCTGACTGCAGCCCAACTTTCCCACCATTCCCACACAGGCCCCAGGAACCGTCAGGCCTCTGAGGCTCTGCCAATGCCCTTCCCTCCACCCAAATATCCTTTCCCTCCTCTCTCCGGACCTCAATCCTGCCCAGCTCTAAATGAGCACTGCAAGGCCTATTTCCCTAAGAATGCCTCTCTCAAAACCAAAATTACTTCCTCGAGAATGATCTGCCTCTTACTCATCCATCATTATCTTGGATTAAATACATCAGGTAAGATGCCTTATCTGACCAACACAACTATTTTAGAAATAAGAGTCATGTTTTAGACCATCTATGACATGACATGACAACCATTCAGCTCACGAAAACCATTCAATAAATACTCTAATTGAATTGCCCAAAGAGTTGACCTAAAATAACCTAAATGCCAAGCATTCCAAGAACCGTCCTGAACCAAATTCACTTCTCATTCGAATGCCAATGTCACAGAAAGGGATGTTGTATTGTCCTTAAATGTACTTGCCTTTATCCAAAACTAGAATCTCTGATGAATCTATGGGACACACATGTAAAATACTCTGCAAAGGAAAAAAGCTTTATTTAGTGTACTGTGCTTAATATTCAGCCAGACCTGCATTTTTCTCTAAACCTTATACAATTACTTAGTCTGCAAGAAGCATTAGAAGAGAGACAATGTCTATTGAGAAAAATACGGGAAGCGAAGGTCATCAATCATTTTCTACTTTCAATAATCTCTTTCATAAAGAGGTAAATGCTCCTAAATTCCAGAATGAATGGAATTCAATACAGCAAAGTAAAATGCTTTAAATACATAAAACAAATATCTTGGTGGACCTTCCACCATCTGTTTTAGTAACTTAAATTATAAAAAACACCCTAAATTTAAGAAAAGTTATATCAACAGCTAAAATTGAGATATTTTTCCATCTATTACTTTGATTTTCCTGACCCATTTTTGAGAATTGTCAGCATTCTGGATCAATAATGCCAAATTATTTCTTGAAGACAGTGAGATTCCTCCCAAGTCATCTAACATGCTCACTAATCAATAAAGATAAGAACAAACAAGAAAGCCATATTTATGAAGCAAGCAAATTATATTAAAAGACTGACTTTGAGAAAAGGTTGCTGCTTGCCAAGAAAATTTTATTATTATAAAACTTTTTCTGTCATTTGTATTACTTCATTTTCCCTTTCAGATTATCTGTGTAGCCTTGTAAACACATCATAATCCAAAGCAGTTGAGCTTTACCAATAAAATGTAAATCAACACAATAGAGCCAACTGCATAATTAAAACAAAAGTATACCGGGCTTCCCTGGTGGCACAGTGGTTGAGAGTCTGCCTGCCGATGCAGGGGCCCTGGGTTCGTGCCTCGGTTCGGGAAGATACCACATGCAGCGGAGGGGCTAGCCCCGTGAGCCATGGCCACTGAGCCGGCGGGTCGGGAGCCTGTGCTCCGTAACGGGGGAGGCCACAACAGTGAGAGGCCCACGTACTGAAAAAAAAAAAAACATACCACCATCAACCCAAGCAGATTACAAAATAGCAAGCAGATTTTAAAATAATAGTCTACAAGCCTGCTTTTTTAAATATATAACTAAATGCATTGAATATCTTATATAAAAAGCCAAAAGATAGAGTTGAAACCGAATATCAAAAGTAAACATCTCCTTCCCCAAAACCCTAACTCCACTCCAGTCATGAGGAGAACATCACACAAAGCCAAGTTGAAGGACAGTCTATGAAATATGTGAACCAGGACTCTTCAAAATTGTCATTAAGAAAAGGAAAGTCTGGGACTTTCCTGGTGGTGCACTAGTTAAGAATCCATCTGCCAATGCAGGGGACACCGGTTCCAGCCCTGGTCCGGGAAGATCCCACATGCCGCAGAGCAAGTAAGCCCGTACATCACAACTACTGAGCCTGCGCTCTAGAGCCCGCCAGCCACAACAACTGAGGCCACACGCTGCAACTAATGAAGCCCGCGCACTCTAGGGCCTGTGTGCCGCAAATACTGAGCCCAGGTGCTGCAATTACTGAAGCCCGCACTCTTAGAGCCCACGCTCCGCAACAAGAGAAGCCACCACAATGAGAAGTCCGCGCACCACAATAAAGAGTAGCCCCCACTTGCCACAACTAGAGAAAGCCTGCGCGCAGCAAAAAAGACTCAACTCAGCCAAATATAAACAATAATAAAAAAATAAATAAAGGCATCATCACATAAACACAAATGAGGAAATATTTTTTTTAAAAAAAGAATAACGGGCGGGGCAGTGGTTAAGAATCCGCCTGCCAGTGCAGGGGACACGGATTTGAGCCCTGGTCCTGGAAGATCCCACATGCTGCAGTGCAACTAAGCCCGTGAGCCACAACTACTGAGCCTGCGCTTCTGGAGCCTGTGCTCCGCAACAAGAGGCGCCACGGCACTGAGAGGCCCACGAACCACGATGAGGAGTGGCCCCTGCTCGCCGCAACTAGAGAAGGCCCTCGCACAGAAACGAAGACCCAACACAGCCAAAAATAAATAAAATATAAATAAAAATAAATACATTTAAAAGAAAAACCTATACATTTCCCTTTCTGCAAATGTAGGTTTTCGAGGCAAGAGTAGAGCCTCAGAAAGAATGTCTGCAAACAGAACAATCACTAGTTCACTAAGTACAAATTGTAGGATACTTTTGGAGAATCCCATCACAGCTAGATAATTGGTCCAGGACCAAAAGTAACTACTGGAAGAAAAATGAAATCAACAGTGTACCACAGAGGTGGGAGGCACACTGGCCTGGACTAAGACATGTTCAGTCATAGATAATAAGGGTGGTGATTTTTAAGCATCATTCTCGACCCACTGTGGACTTCCTTCTGCAGCAGTATAAGGAGACCACCAGATCATCTTGAAATCAAGTCATGAAATGTACCTTTATATTTCTAAAAATCAATGATCGTCCTTAAATTAACTTTTCTTATTAATTTAGTCATGGTGCTCTTTTACTTCTAAAACATTAAATCTTATTTGATTAGAGACAGACTTCAAAAAATAAAAATAAACTGTGATCAAATAGCAGGAACAAACAGTAGTAACTAAAATTTCTTCAATCTAAACTGGAGATGATTTCTGTATCTCTGTCTTTTACATTTGTCTCCATTAGGGGAAAAAATATGTACCTCATAATTAACTTGGCTGGAATGAATCAGACTGCATTTGTAAAAGTCTCAGAAGACCAATGAGCTGTGCTAAACAGTACCACTATCCACCTGAGCAGAAATTACTATCCTTAAGTTTCTATACATAACTAACACAACAAAAATTTAAACAAAAGAAGAACTACTAGAAACAAATTAGAGATTCATGTTTTTAAGTCAGTAATTTGCCTTTAGTCAGTAATTTGCCTCATACATTATGATTTTCCCTGTGGAAACCCAATTATTATCCTGAAAACAAGACCACTTTAGAAAGCAAATGCATTGTGACAAAAGAAAGAAAAGGCAGATTGATACATTATTAAAATAACTCACACGCCATACCCTGAGGAGTAAGGAAGCCATGGCAGAGCAGGCCCCCTTCTCCTCAATGGACAGCACAGCTGTGGGGAAGACACTGCAGCGAGCAGAAGCGTGTCACACTTCCTCAGGGAGGAAGCAAGTTACAGACAACTCTACAGAGGGCACCCATAAACTCACGGCCACGCTCATTACCCAACGTCCAGGCCACCCACAGGCTGACTGCAGCCCAACTTTCCCACCATTCCCACACAGGCCCCAGGAACCGTCAGGCCTCTGAGGCTCTGCCAATGCCCTTCCCTCCACCCAAATATCCTTTCCCTCCTCTCTCCGGACCTCAATCCTGCCCAGCTCTAAATGAGCACTGCAAGGCCTATTTCCCTAAGAATGCCTCTCTCAAAACCAAAATTACTTCCTCGAGAATGATCTGCCTCTTACTCATCCATCATTATCTTGGATTAAATACATCAGGTAAGATGCCTTATCTGACCAACACAACTATTTTAGAAATAAGAGTCATGTTTTAGACCATCTATGACATGACATGACAACCATTCAGCTCACGAAAACCATTCAATAAATACTCTAATTGAATTGCCCAAAGAGTTGACCTAAAATAACCTAAATGCCAAGCATTCCAAGAACCGTCCTGAACCAAATTCACTTCTCATTCGAATGCCAATGTCACAGAAAGGGATGTTGTATTGTCCTTAAATGTACTTGCCTTTATCCAAAACTAGAATCTCTGATGAATCTATGGGACACACATGTAAAATATTCTGCAAAGGAAAAAAGCTTTATTTAGTGTACTGTGCTTAATATTCAGCCAGACCTGCATTTTTCTCTAAACCTTATACAATTACTTAGTCTGCAAGGAGCATTAGAAGAGAGACAATGTCTATTGAGAAAAATACGGGAAGCGAAGGTCATCAATCATTTTCTACTTTCAATAATCTCTTTCATAAAGAGGTAAATGCTCCTAAATTCCAGAATGAATGGAATTCAATACAGCAAAGTAAAATGCTTTAAATACATAAAACAAATATCTTGGTGGACCTTCCACCATCTGTTTTAGTAACTTAAATTATAAAAAACACCCTAAATTTAAGAAAAGTTATATCAACAGCTAAAATTGAGATATTTTTCCATCTATTACTTTGATTTTCCTGACCCATTTTTGAGAATTGTCAGCATTCTGGATCAATAATGCCAAATTATTTCTTGAAGACAGTGAGATTCCTCCCAAGTCATCTAACATGCTCACTAATCAATAAAGATAAGAACAAACAAGAAAGCCATATTTATGAAGCAAGCAAATTATATTAAAAGACTGACTTTGAGAAAAGGTTGCTGCTTGCCAAGAAAATTTTATTATTATAAAACTTTTTCTGTCATTTGTATTACTTCATTTTCCCTTTCAGATTATCTGTGTAGCCTTGTAAACACATCATAATCCAAAGCAGTTGAGCTTTACCAATAAAATGTAAATCAACACAATAGAGCCAACTGCATAATTGAAACAAAAGTATACCGGGCTTCCCTGGTGGCACAGTGGTTGAGAGTCTGCCTGCCGATGCAGGGGCCCTGGGTTCGTGCCTCGGTTCGGGAAGATACCACATGCAGCGGAGGGGCTAGGCCCGTGAGCCATGGCCACTGAGCCGGCGGGTCGGGAGCCTGTGCTCCGTAACGGGGGAGGCCACAACAGTGAGAGGCCCACGTACTGAAAAAAAAAAAAACATACCACCATCAACCCAAGCAGATTACAAAATAGCAAGCAGATTTTAAAATAATAGTCTACAAGCCTGCTTTTTTAAATATATAACTAAATGCATTGAATATCTTATATAAAAAGCCAAAAGATAGAGTTGAAACCGAATATCAAAAGTAAACATCTCCTTCCCCAAAACCCTAACTCCACTCCAGTCATGAGGAGAACATCACACAAAGCCAAGTTGAAGGACAGTCTATGAAATATGTGAACCAGGACTCTTCAAAATTGTCATTAAGAAAAGGAAAGTCTGGGACTTTCCTGGTGGTGCACTAGTTAAGAATCCATCTGCCAATGCAGGGGACACCGGTTCCAGCCCTGGTCCGGGAAGATCCCACATGCCGCAGAGCAAGTAAGCCCGTACATCACAACTACTGAGCCTGCGCTCTAGAGCCCGCCAGCCACAACAACTGAGGCCACACGCTGCAACTAATGAAGCCCGCGCACTCTAGGGCCTGTGTGCCGCAAATACTGAGCCCAGGTGCTGCAATTACTGAAGCCCGCACTCTTAGAGCCCACGCTCCGCAACAAGAGAAGCCACCACAATGAGAAGTCCGCGCACCACAATAAAGAGTAGCCCCCACTTGCCACAACTAGAGAAAGCCTGCGCGCAGCAACAAAGACTCAACTCAGCCAAATATAAACAATAATAAAAAAATAAATAAAGGCATCATCACATAAACACAAATGAGGAAATATTTTTTTTAAAAAAAGAATAACGGGCGGGGCAGTGGTTAAGAATCCGCCTGCCAGTGCAGGGGACACGGATTTGAGCCCTGGTCCTGGAAGATCCCACATGCTGCAGTGCAACTAAGCCCGTGAGCCACAACTACTGAGCCTGCGCTTCTGGAGCCTGTGCTCCGCAACAAGAGGCGCCACGGCAGTGAGAGGCCCACGAACCACGATGAGGAGTGGCCCCTGCTCGCCGCAACTAGAGAAGGCCCTCGCACAGAAACGAAGACCCAACACAGCCAAAAATAAATAAAATATAAATAAAAATAAATACATTTAAAAGAAAAACCTATACATTTCCCTTTCTGCAAATGTAGGTTTTCGAAGCAAGAGTAGAGCCTCAGAAAGAATGTCTGCAAACAGAACAATCACTAGTTCACTAAGGACAAATTGTAGGATACTTTTGGAGAATCCCATCACAGCTAGATATTTGGTCCAGGACCAAAAGTAACTACTGGAAGAAAAATGAAATCAACAGTGTACCACAGAGGTGGGAGGCACACTGGCCTGGACTAAGACATGTTCAGTCATAGATAATAAGGGTGGTGATTTTTAAGCATCATTCTCGACCCACTGTGGACTTCCTTCTGCAGCAGTATAAGGAGACCACCAGATCATCTTGAAATCAAGTCATGAAATGTACCTTTATATTTCTAAAAATCAATGATCGTCCTTAAATTAACTTTTCTTATTAATTTAGTCATGGTGCTCTTTTACTTCTAAAACATTAAATCTTATTTGATTAGAGACAGACTTCAAAAAATAAAAATAAACTGTGATCAAATAGCAGGAACAAACAGTAGTAACTAAAATTTCTTCAATCTAAACTGGAGATGATTTCTGTATCTCTGTCTTTTACATTTGTCTCCATTAGGGGAAAAAATATGTACCTCATAATTAACTTGGCTGGAATGAATCAGACTGCATTTGTAAAAGTCTCAGAAGACCAATGAGCTGTGCTAAACAGTACCACTATCCACCTGAGCAGAAATTACTATCCTTAAGTTTCTATACATAACTAACACAACAAAAATTTAAACAAAAGAAGAACTACTAGAAACAAATTAGAGATTCATGTTTTTAAGTCAGTAATTTGCCTTTAGTCAGTAATTTGCCTCATACATTATGATTTTCCCTGTGGAAACCCAATTATTATCCTGAAAACAAGACCACTTTAGAAAGCAAATGCATTGTGACAAAAGAAAGAAAAGGCAGATTGATACATTATTAAAAGAACTCACACGCCATACCCTGAGGAGTAAGGAAGCCATGGCAGAGCAGGCCCCCTTCTCCTCAATGGACAGCACAGCTGTGGGGAAGACACTGCAGCTAGCAGAAGCGTGTCACACTTCCTCAGGGAGGAAGCAAGTTACAGACAACTCTACAGAGGGCACCCATAAACTCACGGCCACGCTCATTACCCAACGTCCAGGCCACCCACAGGCTGACTGCAGCCCAACTTTCCCACCATTCCCACACAGGCCCCAGGAACCGTCAGGCCTCTGAGGCTCTGCCAATGCCCTTCCCTCCACCCAAATATCCTTTCCCTCCTCTCTCCGGACCTCAATCCTGCCCAGCTCTAAATGAGCACTGCAAGGCCTATTTCCATAAGAATGCCTCTCTCAAAACCAAAATTACTTCCTCGAGAATGATCTGCCTCTTACTCATCCATCATTATCTTGGATTAAATACATCATGTAAGATGCCTTATCTGACCAACACAACTATTTTAGAAATAAGAGTCATGTTTTAGACCATGTATGACATGACATGACAACCATTCAGCTCACGAAAACCATTCAATAAATACTCTAATTGAATTGCCCAAAGAGTTGACCTAAAATAACCTAAATGCCAAGCATTCCAAGAACCGTCCTGAACCAAATTCACTTCTCATTCGAATGCCAATGTCACAGAAAGGGATGTTGTATTGTCCTTAAATGTACTTGCCTTTATCCAAAACTAGAATCTCTGATGAATCTATGGGACACACATGTAAAATATTCTGCAAAGGAAAAAAGCTTTATTTAGTGTACTGTGCTTAATATTCAGCCAGACCTGCATTTTTCTCTAAACCTTATACAATTACTTAGTCTGCAAGAAGCATTAGAAGAGAGACAATGTCTATTGAGAAAAATACGGGAAGCGAAGGTCATCAATCATTTTCTACTTTCAATAATCTCTTTCATAAAGAGGTAAATGCTCCTAAATTCCAGAATGAATGGAATTCAATACAGCAAAGTAAAATGCTTTAAATACATAAAACAAATATCTTGGTGGACCTTCCACCATCTGTTTTAGTAACTTAAATTATAAAAAACACCCTAAATTTAAGAAAAGTTATATCAACAGCTAAAATTGAGATATTTTTCCATCTATTACTTTGATTTTCCTGACCCATTTTTGAGAATTGTCAGCATTCTGGATCAATAATGCCAAATTATTTCTTGAAGACAGTGAGATTCCTCCCAAGTCATCTAACATGCTCACTAATCAATAAAGATAAGAACAAACAAGAAAGCCATATTTATGAAGCAAGCAAATTATATTAAAAGACTGACTTTGAGAAAAGGTTGCTGCTTGCCAAGAAAATTTTATTATTATAAAACTTTTTCTGTCATTTGTATTACTTCATTTTCCCTTTCAGATTATCTGTGTAGCCTTGTAAACACATCATAATCCAAAGCAGTTGAGCTTTACCAATAAAATGTAAATCAACACAATAGAGCCAACTGCATAATTAAAACAAAAGTATACCGGGCTTCCCTGGTGGCACAGTGGTTGAGAGTCTGCCTGCCGATGCAGGGGCCCTGGGTTCGTGCCTCGGTTCGGGAAGATACCACATGCAGCGGAGGGGCTAGGCCCGTGAGCCATGGCCACTGAGCCGGCGGGTCGGGAGCCTGTGCTCCGTAACGGGGGAGGCCACAACAGTGAGAGGCCCACGTACTGAAGAAAAAAAAAAAACATACCTCCATCAACCCAAGCAGATTACAAAATAGCAAGCAGATTTTAAAATAATAGTCTACAAGCCTGCTTTTTTAAATATATAACTAAATGCATTGAATATCTTATATAAAAAGCCAAAAGATAGAGTTGAAACCGAATATCAAAAGTAAACATCTCCTTCCCCAAAACCCTAACTCCACTCCAGTCATGAGGAGAACATCAGACAAAGCCAACTTGAAGGACAGTCTATGAAATATGTGAACCAGGACTCTTCAAAATTGTCATTAAGAAAAGGAAAGTCTGGGACTTTCCTGGTGGTGCACTAGTTAAGAATCCATCTGCCAATGCAGGGGACACCGGTTCCAGCCCTGGTCCGGGAAGATCCCACATGCCGCAGAGCAAGTAAGCCCGTACATCACAACTACTGAGCCTGCGCTCTAGAGCCCGCCAGCCACAACAACTGAGGCCACACGCTGCAACTAATGAAGCCCGCGCACTCTAGGGCCTGTGTGCCGCAAATACTGAGCCCAGGTGCTGCAATTACTGAAGCCCGCACTCTTAGAGCCCACGCTCCGCAACAAGAGAAGCCACCACAATGAGAAGTCCGCGCACCACAATAAAGAGTAGCCCCCACTTGCCACAACTAGAGAAAGCCTGCGCGCAGCAACAAAGACTCAACTCAGCCAAATATAAACAATAATAAAAAAATAAATAAAGGCATCATCACATAAACACAAATGAGGAAATATTTTTTTTAAAAAAAGAATAACGGGCGGGGCAGTGGTTAAGAATCCGCCTGCCAGTGCAGGGGACACGGATTTGAGCCCTGGTCCTGGAAGATCCCACATGCTGCAGTGCAACTAAGCCCGTGAGCCACAACTACTGAGCCTGCGCTTCTGGAGCCTGTGCTCCGCAACAAGAGGCGCCACGGCAGTGAGAGGCCCACGAACCACGATGAGGAGTGGCCCCTGCTCGCCGCAACTAGAGAAGGCCCTCGCACAGAAACGAAGACCCAACACAGCCAAAAATAAATAAAATATAAATAAAAATAAATACATTTAAAAGAAAAACCTATACATTTCCCTTTCTGCAAATGTAGGTTTTCGAGGCAAGAGTAGAGCCTCAGAAAGAATGTCTGCAAACAGAACAATCACTAGTTCACTAAGGACAAATTGTAGGATACTTTTGGAGAATCCCATCACAGCTAGATAATTGGTCCAGGACCAAAAGTAACTACTGGAAGAAAAATGAAATCAACAGTGTACCACAGAGGTGGGAGGCACACTGGCCTGGACTAAGACATGTTCAGTCATAGATAATAAGGGTGGTGATTTTTAAGCATCATTCTCGACCCACTGTGGACTTCCTTCTGCAGCAGTATAAGGATACCACCAGATCATCTTGAAATCAAGTCATGAAATGTACCTTTATATTTCTAAAAATCAATGATCGTCCTTAAATTAACTTTTCTTATTAATTTAGTCATGGTGCTCTTTTACTTCTAAAACATTAAATCTTATTTGATTAGAGACAGACTTCAAAAAATAAAAATAAACTGTGATCAAATAGCAGGAACAAACAGTAGTAACTAAAATTTCTTCAATCTAAACTGGAGATGATTTCTGTATCTCTGTCTTTTACATTTGTCTCCATTAGGGGAAAAAATATGTACCTCATAATTAACTTGGCTGGAATGAATCAGACTGCATTTGTAAAAGTCTCAGAAGACCAATGAGCTGTGCTAAACAGTACCACTATCCACCTGAGCAGAAATTACTATCCTTAAGTTTCTATACATAACTAACACAACAAAAATTTTAACAAAAGAAGAACTACTAGAAACAAATTAGAGATTCATGTTTTTAAGTCAGTAATTTGCCTTTAGTCAGTAATTTGCCTCATACATTATGATTTTCCCTGTGGAAACCCAATTATTATCCTGAAAACAAGACCACTTTACAAAGCAAATGCATTGTGACAAAAGAAAGAAAAGGCAGATTGATACATTATTAAAATAACTCACACGCCATACCCTGAGGAGTAAGGAAGCCATGGCAGAGCAGGCCCCCTTCTCCTCAATGGACAGCACAGCTGTGGGGAAGACACTGCAGCTAGCAGAAGCGTGTCACACTTCCTCAGGGAGGAAGCAAGTTACAGACAACTCTACAGAGGGCACCCATAAACTCACGGCCACGCTCATTACCCAACGTCCAGGCCACCCACAGGCTGACTGCAGCCCAACTTTCCCACCATTCCCACACAGGCCCCAGGAACCGTCAGGCCTCTGAGGCTCTGCCAATGCCCTTCCCTCCACCCAAATATCCTTTCCCTCCTCTCTCCGGACCTCAATCCTGCCCAGCTCTAAATGAGCACTGCAAGGCCTATTTCCCTAAGAATGCCTCTCTCAAAACCAAAATTACTTCCTCGAGAATGATCTGCCTCTTACTCATCCATCATTATCTTGGATTAAATACATCAGGTAAGATGCCTTATCTGACCAACACAACTATTTTAGAAATAAGAGTCATGTTTTAGACCATCTATGACATGACATGACAACCATTCAGCTCACGAAAACCATTCAATAAATACTCTAATTGAATTGCCCAAAGAGTTGACCTAAAATAACCTAAATGCCAAGCATTCCAAGAACCGTCCTGAACCAAATTCACTTCTCATTCGAATGCCAATGTCACAGACAGGGATGTTGTATTGTCCTTAAATGTACTTGCCTTTATCAAAAACTAGAATCTCTGATGAATCTATGGGACACACATGTAAAATATTCTGCAAAGTAAAAAAGCTTTATTTAGTCAACTGTGCTTAATATTCAGCCAGACCTGCATTTTTCTCTAAACCTTATACAATTACTTAGTATGCAAGAAGCATTAGAAGAGAGACAAAGTCTATTGAGAAAAATACTGGAAGCGAAGGTCATCAATCATTTTCTACTTTCAATAATCTCTTTCATAAAGAGGTAAATGCTCCTAAATTCCAGAATGAATGGAATTCAATACAGCAAAGTAAAATGCTTTAAATACATAAAATAAATATCTTGGTGGACCTTCCACCATCTGTTTTAGTAACTTAAATTATAAAAAAAACCCTAAATTTAAGAAAAGTTATATCAACAGCTAAAATTGAGATTTTTTTTTCCATCTATTACTTTGATTTTCCTGACCCATTTTTGAGAATTGTCAGCATTCTGGATCAATAATGCCAAATTATTTCTTGAAGACAGTGAGATTCCTCCCAAGTCATCTAACATGCTCACTAATCAATAAAGATAAGAACAAACAAGAAAGCCATATTTATGAAGCAAGCAAATTATATTAAAAGACTGACTTTGAGAAAAGGTTGCTGCTTGCCAAGAAAATTTTATTATTATAAAACTTTTTCTGTCATTTGTATTACTTCATTTTCCCTTTCAGATTATCTGTGTAGCCTTGTAAACACATCATAATCCAAAGCAGTTGAGCTTTACCAATAAAATGTAAATCAACACAATAGAGCCAACTGCATAATTAAAACAAAAGTATACCGGGCTTCCCTGGTGGCACAGTGGTTGAGAGTCTGCCTGCCGATGCAGGGGCCCTGGGTTCGTGCCTCGGTTCGGGAAGATACCACATGCAGCGGAGGGGCTAGGCCCGTGAGCCATGGCCACTGAGCCGGCGGGTCGGGAGCCTGTGCTCCGCAACGGGGGAGGCCACAACAGTGAGAGGCCCACGTACTGAAAAAAAAAAAAAAACATACCACCATCAACCCAAGCAGATTACAAAATAGCAAGCAGATTTTAAAATAATAGTCTACAAGCCTGCTTTTTTAAATATATAACTAAATGCATTGAATATCTTATATAAAAAGCCAAAAGATAGAGTTGAAACCGAATATCAAAAGTAAACATCTCCTTCCCCAAAACCCTAACTCCACTCCAGTCATGAGGAGAACATCACACAAAGCCAACTTGAAGGACAGTCTATGAAATATGTGAACCAGGACTCTTCAAAATTGTCATTAAGAAAAGGAAAGTCTGGGACTTTCCTGGTGGTGCACTAGTTAAGAATCCATCTGCCAATGCAGGGGACACCGGTTCCAGCCCTGGTCCGGGAAGATCCCACATGCCGCAGAGCAAGTAAGCCCGTACATCACAACTACTGAGCCTGCGCTCTAGAGCCCGCCAGCCACAACAACTGAGGCCACACGCTGCAACTAATGAAGCCCGCGCACTCTAGGGCCTGTGTGCCGCAAATACTGAGCCCAGGTGCTGCAATTACTGAAGCCCGCACTCTTAGAGCCCACGCTCCGCAACAAGAGAAGCCACCACAATGAGAAGTCCGCGCACCACAATAAAGAGTAGCCCCCACTTGCCACAACTAGAGAAAGCCTGCGCGCAGCAACAAAGACTCAACTCAGCCAAATATAAACAATAATAAAAAAATAAATAAAGGCATCATCACATAAACACAAATGAGGAAATATTTTTTTTAAAAAAAGAATAACGGGCGGGGCAGTGGTTAAGAATCCGCCTGCCAGTGCAGGGGACACGGATTTGAGCCCTGGTCCTGGAAGATCCCACATGCTGCAGTGCAACTAAGCCCGTGAGCCACAACTACTGAGCCTGCGCTTCTGGAGCCTGTGCTCCGCAACAAGAGGCGCCACGGCACTGAGAGGCCCACGAACCACGATGAGGAGTGGCCCCTGCTCGCCGCAACTAGAGAAGGCCCTCGCACAGAAACGAAGACCCAACACAGCCAAAAATAAATAAAATATAAATAAAAATAAATACATTTAAAAGAAAAACCTATACATTTCCCTTTCTGCAAATGTAGGTTTTCGAGGCAAGAGTAGAGCCTCAGAAAGAATGTCTGCAAACAGAACAATCACTAGTTCACTAAGGACAAATTGTAGGATACTTTTGGAGAATCCCATCACAGCTAGATAATTGGTCCAGGACCAAAAGTAACTACTGGAAGAAAAATGAAATCAACAGTGTACCACAGAGGTGGGAGGCACACTGGCCTGGACTAAGACATGTTCAGTCATAGATAATAAGGGTGGTGATTTTTAAGCATCATTCTCGACCCACTGTGGACTTCCTTCTGCAGCAGTATAAGGATACCACCAGATCATCTTGAAATCAAGTCATGAAATGTACCTTTATATTTCTAAAAATCAATGATCGTCCTTAAATTAACTTTTCTTATTAATTTAGTCATGGTGCTCTTTTACTTCTAAAACATTAAATCTTATTTGATTAGAGACAGACTTCAAAAAATAAAAATAAACTGTGATCAAATAGCAGGAACAAACAGTAGTAACTAAAATTTCTTCAATCTAAACTGGAGATGATTTCTGTATCTCTGTCTTTTACATTTGTCTCCATTAGGGGAAAAAATATGTACCTCATAATTAACTTGGCTGGAATGAATCAGACTGCATTTGTAAAAGTCTCAGAAGACCAATGAGCTGTGCTAAACAGTACCACTATCCACCTGAGCAGAAATTACTATCCTTAAGTTTCTATACATAACTAACACAACAAAAATTTAAACAAAAGAAGAACTACTAGAAACAAATTAGAGATTCATGTTTTTAAGTCAGTAATTTGCCTTTAGTCAGTAATTTGCCTCATACATTATGATTTTCCCTGTGGAAACCCAATTATTATCCTGAAAACAAGACCACTTTACAAAGCAAATGCATTGTGACAAAAGAAAGAAAAGGCAGATTGATACATTATTAAAATAACTCACACGCCATACCCTGAGGAGTAAGGAAGCCATGGCAGAGCAGGCCCCCTTCTCCTCAATGGACAGCACAGCTGTGGGGAAGACACTGCAGCTAGCAGAAGCGTGTCACACTTCCTCAGGGAGGAAGCAAGTTACAGACAACTCTACAGAGGGCACCCATAAACTCACGGCCACGCTCATTACCCAACGTCCAGGCCACCCACAGGCTGACTGCAGCCCAACTTTCCCACCATTCCCACACAGGCCCCAGGAACCGTCAGGCCTCTGAGGCTCTGCCAATGCCCTTCCCTCCACCCAAATATCCTTTCCCTCCTCTCTCCGGACCTCAATCCTGCCCAGCTCTAAATGAGCACTGCAAGGCCTATTTCCCTAAGAATGCCTCTCTCAAAACCAAAATTACTTCCTCGAGAATGATCTGCCTCTTACTCATCCATCATTATCTTGGATTAAATACATCATGTAAGATGCCTTATCTGACCAACACAACTAGTTTAGAAATAAGAGTCATGTTTTAGACCATCTATGACATGACATGACAACCATTCAGCTCACGAAAACCATTCAATAAATACTCTAATTGAATTGCCCAAAGAGTTGACCTAAAATAACCTAAATGCCAAGCATTCCAAGAACCGTCCTGAACCAAATTCACTTCTCATTCGAATGCCAATGTCACAGACAGGGATGTTGTATTGTCCTTAAATGTACTTGCCTTTATCCAAAACTAGAATCTCTGATGAATCTATGGGACACACATGTAAAATATTCTGCAAAGGAAAAAAGCTTTATTTAGTGTACTGTGCTTAATATTCAGCCAGACCTGCATTTTTCTCTAAACCTTATACAATTACTTAGTCTGCAAGAAGCATTAGAAGAGAGACAATGTCTATTGAGAAAAATACGGGAAGCGAAGGTCATCAATCATTTTCTACTTTCAATAATCTCTTTCATAAAGAGGTAAATGCTCCTAAATTCCAGAATGAATGGAATTCAATACAGCAAAGTAAAATGCTTTAAATACATAAAACAAATATCTTGGTGGACCTTCCACCATCTGTTTTAGTAACTTAAATTATAAAAAACACCCTAAATTTAAGAAAAGTTATATCAACAGCTAAAATTGAGATATTTTTCCATCTATTACTTTGATTTTCCTGACCCATTTTTGAGAATTGTCAGCATTCTGGATCAATAATGCCAAATTATTTCTTGAAGACAGTGAGATTCCTCCCAAGTCATCTAACATGCTCACTAATCAATAAAGATAAGAACAAACAAGAAAGCCATATTTATGAAGCAAGCAAATTATATTAAAAGACTGACTTTGAGAAAAGGTTGCTGCTTGCCAAGAAAATTTTATTATTATAAAACTTTTTCTGTCATTTGTATTACTTCATTTTCCCTTTCAGATTATCTGTGTAGCCTTGTAAACACATCATAATCCAAAGCAGTTGAGCTTTACCAATAAAATGTAAATCAACACAATAGAGCCAACTGCATAATTAAAACAAAAGTATACCGGGCTTCCCTCGTGGCACAGTGGTTGAGAGTCTGCCTGCCGATGCAGGGGCCCTGGGTTCGTGCCTCGGTTCGGGAAGATACCACATGCAGCGGAGGGGCTAGGCCCGTGAGCCATGGCCACTGAGCCGGCGGGTCGGGAGCCTGTGCTCCGTAACGGGGGAGGCCACAACAGTGAGAGGCCCACGTACTGAAAAAAAAAAAAAACATACCACCATCAACCCAAGCAGATTACAAAATAGCAAGCAGATTTTAAAATAATAGTCTACAAGCCTGCTTTTTTAAATATATAACTAAATGCATTGAATATCTTATATAAAAAGCCAAAAGATAGAGTTGAAACCGAATATCAAAAGTAAACATCTCCTTCCCCAAAACCCTAACTCCACTCCAGTCATGAGGAGAACATCACACAAAGCCAAGTTGAAGGACAGTCTATGAAATATGTGAACCAGGACTCTTCAAAATTGTCATTAAGAAAAGGAAAGTCTGGGACTTTCCTGGTGGTGCACTAGTTAAGAATCCATCTGCCAATGCAGGGGACACCGGTTCCAGCCCTGGTCCGGGAAGATCCCACATGCCGCAGAGCAAGTAAGCCCGTACATCACAACTACTGAGCCTGCGCTCTAGAGCCCGCCAGCCACAACAACTGAGGCCACACGCTGCAACTAATGAAGCCCGCGCACTCTAGGGCCTGTGTGCCGCAAATACTGAGCCCAGGTGCTGCAATTACTGAAGCCCGCACTCTTAGAGCCCACGCTCCGCAACAAGAGAAGCCACCACAATGAGAAGTCCGCGCACCACAATAAAGAGTAGCCCCCACTTGCCACAACTAGAGAAAGCCTGCGCGCAGCAACAAAGACTCAACTCAGCCAAATATAAACAATAATAAAAAAATAAATAAAGGCATCATCACATAAACACAAATGAGGAAATATTTTTTTTAAAAAAGAATAACGGGCGGGGCAGTGGTTAAGAATCCGCCTGCCAGTGCAGGGGACACGGATTTGAGCCCTGGTCCTGGAAGATCCCACATGCTGCAGTGCAACTAAGCCCGTGAGCCACAACTACTGAGCCTGCGCTTCTGGAGCCTGTGCTCCGCAACAAAAGGCGCCACGGCATTGAGAGGCCCACGAACCACGATGAGGAGTGGCCCCTGCTCGCCGCAACTAGAGAAGGCCCTCGCACAGAAACGAAGACCCAACACAGCCAAAAATAAATAAAATATAAATAAAAATAAATACATTTAAAAGGAAAACCTATACATTTCCCTTTCCGCAAATGTAGGTTTTCGAGGCAAGAGTAGAGCCTCAGAAAGAGTGTCTGCAAACAGAAAAATCACTAGTTCACTAAGGACAAATTGTAGGATACTTTTGGAGAATCCCACCACAGCTAGATAATTGGTCCAGGACCAAAAGTAACTACTGGAAGAAAAATGAAATCAACAGTGTACCACAGAGGTGGGAGGCACACTGGCCTGGACTAAGACATGTTCCGTCATAGATAATAAGGGTGGTGATTTTTAAGCATCATTCTCGACCCACTGTGGACTTCCTTCTGCAGCAGTATAAGGATACCACCAGATCATCTTGAAATCAAGTCATGAAATGTACCTTTATATTTCTAAAAATCAATGATTGTCCTTAAATTAACTTTTCTTATTAATTTAGTCATGGTGCTCTTTTACTTCTAAAACATTAAATCTTATTTGATTAGAGACAGACTTCAAAAAATAAAAATAAACTGTGATCAAATAGCAGGAACAAACAGTAGTAACTAAAATTTCTTCAATCTAAACTGGAGATGATTTCTGTATCTCTGTCTTTTACATTTGTCTCCATTAGGGGAAAAAATATGTACCTCATAATTAACTTGGCTGGAATGAATCAGACTGCATTTGTAAAAGTCTCAGAAGACCAATGAGCTGTGCTAAACAGTACCACTATCCACCTGAGCAGAAATTACTATCCTTAAGTTTCTATACATAACTAACACAACAAAAATTTTAACAAAAGAAGAACTACTAGAAACAAATTAGAGATTCATGTTTTTAAGTCAGTAATTTGCCTTTAGTCAGTAATTTGCCTCATACATTATGATTTTCCCTGTGGAAACCCAATTATTATCCTGAAAACAAGACCACTTTACAAAGCAAATGCATTGTGACAAAAGAAAGAAAAGGCAGATTGATACATTATTAAAATAACTCACACGCCATACCCTGAGGAGTAAGGAAGCCATGGCAGAGCAGGCCCCCTTCTCCTCAATGGACAGCACAGCTGTGGGGAAGACACTGCAGCTAGCAGAAGCGTGTCACACTTCCTCAGGGAGGAAGCAAGTTACAGACAACTCTACAGAGGGCACCCATAAACTCACGGCCACGCTCATTACCCAACGTCCAGGCCACCCAGAGGCTGACTGCAGCCCAACTTTCCCACCATTCCCACACAGGCCCCAGGAACCGTCAGGCCTCTGAGGCTCTGCCAATGCCCTTCCCTCCACCCAAATATCCTTTCCCTCCTCTCTCCGGACCTCAATCCTGCCCAGCTCTAAATGAGCACTGCAAGGCCTATTTCCCTAAGAATGCCTCTCTCAAAACCAAAATTACTTCCTCGAGAATGATCTGCCTCTTACTCATCCATCATTATCTTGGATTAAATACATCAGGTAAGATGCCTTATCTGACCAACACAACTATTTTAGAAATAAGAGTCATGTTTTAGACCATCTATGACATGACATGACAACCATTCAGCTCACGAAAACCATTCAATAAATACTCTAATTGAATTGCCCAAAGAGTTGACCTAAAATAACCTAAATGCCAAGCATTCCAAGAACCGTCCTGAACCAAATTCACTTCTCATTCGAATGCCAATGTCACAGAAAGGGATGTTGTATTGTCCTTAAATGTACTTGCCTTTATCCAAAACTAGAATCTCTGATGAATCTATGGGACACACATGTAAAATACTCTGCAAAGGAAAAAAGCTTTATTTAGTGTACTGTGCTTAATATTCAGCCAGACCTGCATTTTTCTCTAAACCTTATACAATTACTTAGTCTGCAAGAAGCATTAGAAGAGAGACAATGTCTATTGAGAAAAATACGGGAAGCGAAGGTCATCAATCATTTTCTACTTTCAATAATCTCTTTCATAAAGAGGTAAATGCTCCTAAATTCCAGAATGAATGGAATTCAATACAGCAAAGTAAAATGCTTTAAATACATAAAACAAATATCTTGGTGGACCTTCCACCATCTGTTTTAGTAACTTAAATTATAAAAAACACCCTAAATTTAAGAAAAGTTATATCAACAGCTAAAATTGAGATATTTTTCCATCTATTACTTTGATTTTCCTGACCCATTTTTGAGAATTGTCAGCATTCTGGATCAATAATGCCAAATTATTTCTTGAAGACAGTGAGATTCCTCCCAAGTCATCTAACATGCTCACTAATCAATAAAGATAAGAACAAACAAGAAAGCCATATTTATGAAGCAAGCAAATTATATTAAAAGACTGACTTTGAGAAAAGGTTGCTGCTTGCCAAGAAAATTTTATTATTATAAAACTTTTTCTGTCATTTGTATTACTTCATTTTCCCTTTCAGATTATCTGTGTAGCCTTGTAAACACATCATAATCCAAAGCAGTTGAGCTTTACCAATAAAATGTAAATCAACACAATAGAGCCAACTGCATAATTAAAACAAAAGTATACCGGGCTTCCCTGGTGGCACAGTGGTTGAGAGTCTGCCTGCCGATGCAGGGGCCCTGGGTTCGTGCCTCGGTTCGGGAAGATACCACATGCAGCGGAGGGGCTAGCCCCGTGAGCCATGGCCACTGAGCCGGCGGGTCGGGAGCCTGTGCTCCGTAACGGGGGAGGCCACAACAGTGAGAGGCCCACGTACTGAAAAAAAAAAAAACATACCACCATCAACCCAAGCAGATTACAAAATAGCAAGCAGATTTTAAAATAATAGTCTACAAGCCTGCTTTTTTAAATATATAACTAAATGCATTGAATATCTTATATAAAAAGCCAAAAGATAGAGTTGAAACCGAATATCAAAAGTAAACATCTCCTTCCCCAAAACCCTAACTCCACTCCAGTCATGAGGAGAACATCACACAAAGCCAAGTTGAAGGACAGTCTATGAAATATGTGAACCAGGACTCTTCAAAATTGTCATTAAGAAAAGGAAAGTCTGGGACTTTCCTGGTGGTGCACTAGTTAAGAATCCATCTGCCAATGCAGGGGACACCGGTTCCAGCCCTGGTCCGGGAAGATCCCACATGCCGCAGAGCAAGTAAGCCCGTACATCACAACTACTGAGCCTGCGCTCTAGAGCCCGCCAGCCACAACAACTGAGGCCACACGCTGCAACTAATGAAGCCCGCGCACTCTAGGGCCTGTGTGCCGCAAATACTGAGCCCAGGTGCTGCAATTACTGAAGCCCGCACTCTTAGAGCCCACGCTCCGCAACAAGAGAAGCCACCACAATGAGAAGTCCGCGCACCACAATAAAGAGTAGCCCCCACTTGCCACAACTAGAGAAAGCCTGCGCGCAGCAACAAAGACTCAACTCAGCCAAATATAAACAATAATAAAAAAATAAATAAAGGCATCATCACATAAACACAAATGAGGAAATATTTTTTTTAAAAAAAGAATAACGGGCGGGGCAGTGGTTAAGAATCCGCCTGCCAGTGCAGGGGACACGGATTTGAGCCCTGGTCCTGGAAGATCCCACATGCTGCAGTGCAACTAAGCCCGTGAGCCACAACTACTGAGCCTGCGCTTCTGGAGCCTGTGCTCCGCAACAAGAGGCGCCACGGCACTGAGAGGCCCACGAACCACGATGAGGAGTGGCCCCTGCTCGCCGCAACTAGAGAAGGCCCTCGCACAGAAACGAAGACCCAACACAGCCAAAAATAAATAAAATATAAATAAAAAGTAAATACATTTAAAAGAAAAACCTATACATTTCCCTTTCTGCAAATGTAGGTTTTCGAGGCAAGAGTAGAGCCTCAGAAAGAATGTCTGCAAACAGAACAATCACTAGTTCACTAAGTACAAATTGTAGGATACTTTTGGAGAATCCCATCACAGCTAGATAATTGGTCCAGGACCAAAAGTAACTACTGGAAGAAAAATGAAATCAACAGTGTACCACAGAGGTGGGAGGCACACTGGCCTGGACTAAGACATGTTCAGTCATAGATAATAAGGGTGGTGATTTTTAAGCATCATTCTCGACCCACTGTGGACTTCCTTCTGCAGCAGTATAAGGAGACCACCAGATCATCTTGAAATCAAGTCATGAAATGTACCTTTATATTTCTAAAAATCAATGATCGTCCTTAAATTAACTTTTCTTATTAATTTAGTCATGGTGCTCTTTTACTTCTAAAACATTAAATCTTATTTGATTAGAGACAGACTTCAAAAAATAAAAATAAACTGTGATCAAATAGCAGGAACAAACAGTAGTAACTAAAATTTCTTCAATCTAAACTGGAGATGATTTCTGTATCTCTGTCTTTTACATTTGTCTCCATTAGGGGAAAAAATATGTACCTCATAATTAACTTGGCTGGAATGAATCAGACTGCATTTGTAAAAGTCTCAGAAGACCAATGAGCTGTGCTAAACAGTACCACTATCCACCTGAGCAGAAATTACTATCCTTAAGTTTCTATACATAACTAACACAACAAAAATTTAAACAAAAGAAGAACTACTAGAAACAAATTAGAGATTCATGTTTTTAAGTCAGTAATTTGCCTTTAGTCAGTAATTTGCCTCATACATTATGATTTTCCCTGTGGAAACCCAATTATTATCCTGAAAACAAGACCACTTTAGAAAGCAAATGCATTGTGACAAAAGAAAGAAAAGGCAGATTGATACATTATTAAAATAACTCACACGCCATACCCTGAGGAGTAAGGAAGCCATGGCAGAGCAGGCCCCCTTCTCCTCAATGGACAGCACAGCTGTGGGGAAGACACTGCAGCTAGCAGAAGCGTGTCACACTTCCTCAGGGAGGAAGCAAGTTACAGACAACTCTACAGAGGGCACCCATAAACTCACGGCCACGCTCATTACCCAACGTCCAGGCCACCCACAGGCTGACTGCAGCCCAACTTTCCCACCATTCCCACACAGGCCCCAGGAACCGTCAGGCCTCTGAGGCTCTGCCAATGCCCTTCCCTCCACCCAAATATCCTTTCCCTCCTCTCTCCGGACCTCAATCCTGCCCAGCTCTAAATGAGCACTGCAAGGCCTATTTCCCTAAGAATGCCTCTCTCAAAACCAAAATTACTTCCTCGAGAATGATCTGCCTTACTCATCCATCATTATCTTGGATTAAATACATCATGTAAGATGCCTTATCTGACCAACACAACTATTTTAGAAATAAGAGTCATGTTTTAGACCATGTATGACATGACATGACAACCATTCAGCTCACGAAAACCATTCAATAAATACTCTAATTGAATTGCCCAAAGAGTTGACCTAAAATAACCTAAATGCCAAGCATTCCAAGAACCGTCCTGAACCAAATTCACTTCTCATTCGAATGCCAATGTCACAGACAGGGATGTTGTATTGTCCTTAAATGTACTTGCCTTTATCCAAAACTAGAATCTCTGATGAATCTATGGGACACACATGTAAAATATTCTGCAAAGGAAAAAAGCTTTATTTAGTGTACTGTGCTTAATATTCAGCCAGACCTGCATTTTTCTCTAAACCTTATCCAATTACTTAGTCTGCAAGAAGCATTAGAAGAGAGACAATGTCTATTGAGAAAAATACGGGAAGCGAAGGTCATCAATCATTTTCTACTTTCAATAATCTCTTTCATAAAGAGGTAAATGCTCCTAAATTCCAGAATGAATGGAATTCAATACAGCAAAGTAAAATGCTTTAAATACATAAAACAAATATCTTGGTGGACCTTCCACCATCTGTTTTAGTAACTTAAATTATAAAAAACACCCTAAATTTAAGAAA
The DNA here is from genome assembly GCF_964165515.1 of Mesoplodon bidens. NCBI lineage: Eukaryota > Metazoa > Chordata > Mammalia > Artiodactyla > Ziphiidae > Mesoplodon > Mesoplodon bidens. The sequence goes on along the minus strand of NW_027671795.1, from coordinate 75,260 downwards.
AGTTATATCAACAGCTAAAATTGAGATATTTTTCCATCTATTACTTTGATTTTCCTGACCCATTTTTGAGAATTGTCAGCATTCTGGATCAATAATGCCAAATTATTTCTTGAAGACAGTGAGATTCCTCCCAAGTCATCTAACATGCTCACTAATCAATAAAGATAAGAACAAACAAGAAAGCCATATTTATGAAGCAAGCAAATTATATTAAAAGACTGACTTTGAGAAAAGGTTGCTGCTTGCCAAGAAAATTTTATTATTATAAAACTTTTTCTGTCATTTGTATTACTTCATTTTCCCTTTCAGATTATCTGTGTAGCCTTGTAAACACATCATAATCCAAAGCAGTTGAGCTTTACCAATAAAATGTAAATCAACACAATAGAGCCAACTGCATAATTAAAACAAAAGTATACCGGGCTTCCCTGGTGGCACAGTGGTTGAGAGTCTGCCTGCCGATGCAGGGGCCCTGGGTTCGTGCCTCGGTTCGGGAAGATACCACATGCAGCGGAGGGGCTAGGCCCGTGAGCCATGGCCACTGAGCCGGCGGGTCGGGAGCCTGTGCTCCGTAACGGGGGAGGCCACAACAGTGAGAGGCCCACGTACTGAAAAAAAAAAAAAAACATACCACCATCAACCCAAGCAGATTACAAAATAGCAAGCAGATTTTAAAATAATAGTCTACAAGCCTGCTTTTTTAAATATATAACTAAATGCATTGAATATCTTATATAAAAAGCCAAAAGATAGAGTTGAAACCGAATATCAAAAGTAAACATCTCCTTCCCCAAAACCCTAACTCCACTCCAGTCATGAGGAGAACATCACACAAAGCCAAGTTGAAGGACAGTCTATGAAATATGTGAACCAGGACTCTTCAAAATTGTCATTAAGAAAAGGAAAGTCTGGGACTTTCCTGGTGGTGCACTAGTTAAGAATCCATCTGCCAATGCAGGGGACACCGGTTCCAGCCCTGGTCCGGGAAGATCCCACATACCGCAGAGCAAGTAAGCCCGTACATCACAACTACTGAGCCTGCGCTCTAGAGCCCGCCAGCCACAACAACTGAGGCCACACGCTGCAACTAATGAAGCCCGCGCACTCTAGGGCCTGTGTGCCGCAAATACTGAGCCCAGGTGCTGCAATTACTGAAGCCCGCACTCTTAGAGCCCACGCTCCGCAACAAGAGAAGCCACCACAATGAGAAGTCCGCGCACCACAATAAAGAGTAGCCCCCACTTGCCACAACTAGAGAAAGCCTGCGCGCAGCAACAAAGACTCAACTCAGCCAAATATAAACAATAATATAAAAATAAATAAAGGCATCATCACATAAACACAAATGAGGAAATATTTTTTTTCAAAAAAGAATAACGGGCGGGGCAGTGGTTAAGAATCCGCCTGCCAGTGCAGGGGACACGGATTTGAGCCCTGGTCCTGGAAGATCCCACATGCTGCAGTGCAACTAAGCCCGTGAGCCACAACTACTGAGCCTGCGCTTCTGGAGCCTGTGCTCCGCAACAAGAGGCGCCACGGCACTGAGAGGCCCACGAACCACGATGAGGAGTGGCCCCTGCTCGCCGCAACTAGAGAAGGCCCTCGCACAGAAACGAAGACCCAACACAGCCAAAAATAAATAAAATATAAATAAAAATAAATACATTTAAAAGAAAAACCTATACATTTCCCTTTCTGCAAATGTAGGTTTTCGAGGCAAGAGTAGAGCCTCAGAAAGAATGTCTGCAAACAGAACAATCACTAGTTCACTAAGTACAAATTGTAGGATACTTTTGGAGAATCCCATCACAGCTAGATAATTGGTCCAGGACCAAAAGTAACTACTGGAAGAAAAATGAAATCAACAGTGTACCACAGAGGTGGGAGGCACACTGGCCTGGACTAAGACATGTTCAGTCATAGATAATAAGGGTGGTGATTTTTAAGCATCATTCTCGACCCACTGTGGACTTCCTTCTGCAGCAGTATAAGGAGACCACCAGATCATCTTGAAATCAAGTCATGAAATGTACCTTTATATTTCTAAAAATCAATGATCGTCCTTAAATTAACTTTTCTTATTAATTTAGTCATGGTGCTCTTTTACTTCTAAAACATTAAATCTTATTTGATTAGAGACAGACTTCAAAAAATAAAAATAAACTGTGATCAAATAGCAGGAACAAACAGTAGTAACTAAAATTTCTTCAATCTAAACTGGAGATGATTTCTGTATCTCTGTCTTTTACATTTGTCTCCATTAGGGGAAAAAATATGTACCTCATAATTAACTTGGCTGGAATGAATCAGACTGCATTTGTAAAAGTCTCAGAAGACCAATGAGCTGTGCTAAACAGTACCACTATCCACCTGAGCAGAAATTACTATCCTTAAGTTTCTATACATAACTAACACAACAAAAATTTAAACAAAAGAAGAACTACTAGAAACAAATTAGAGATTCATGTTTTTAAGTCAGTAATTTGCCTTTAGTCAGTAATTTGCCTCATACATTATGATTTTCCCTGTGGAAACCCAATTATTATCCTGAAAACAAGACCACTTTAGAAAGCAAATGCATTGTGACAAAAGAAAGAAAAGGCAGATTGATACATTATTAAAATAACTCACACGCCATACCCTGAGGAGTAAGGAAGCCATGGCAGAGCAGGCCCCCTTCTCCTCAATGGACAGCACAGCTGTGGGGAAGACACTGCAGCGAGCAGAAGCGTGTCACACTTCCTCAGGGAGGAAGCAAGTTACAGACAACTCTACAGAGGGCACCCATAAACTCACGGCCACGCTCATTACCCAACGTCCAGGCCACCCACAGGCTGACTGCAGCCCAACTTTCCCACCATTCCCACACAGGCCCCAGGAACCGTCAGGCCTCTGAGGCTCTGCCAATGCCCTTCCCTCCACCCAAATATCCTTTCCCTCCTCTCTCCGGACCTCAATCCTGCCCAGCTCTAAATGAGCACTGCAAGGCCTATTTCCCTAAGAATGCCTCTCTCAAAACCAAAATTACTTCCTCGAGAATGATCTGCCTCTTACTCATCCATCATTATCTTGGATTAAATACATCATGTAAGATGCCTTATCTGACCAACACAACTATTTTAGAAATAAGAGTCATGTTTTAGACCATCTATGACATGACATGACAACCATTCAGCTCACGAAAACCATTCAATAAATACTCTAATTGAATTGCCCAATGAGTTGACCTAAAATAACCTAAATGCCAAGCATTCCAAGAACCGTCCTGAACCAAATTCACTTCTCATTCGAATGCCAATGTCACAGACAGGGATGTTGTATTGTCCTTAAATGTACTTGCCTTTATCCAAAACTAGAATCTCTGATGAATCTATGGGACACACATGTAAAATATTCTGCAAAGGAAAAAAGCTTTATTTAGTGTACTGTGCTTAATATTCAGCCAGACCTGCATTTTTCTCTAAACCTTATACAATTACTTAGTCTGCAAGAAGCATTAGAAGAGAGACAATGTCTATTGAGAAAAATACGGGAAGCGAAGGTCATCAATCATTTTCTACTTTCAATAATCTCTTTCATAAAGAGGTAAATGCTCCTAAATTCCAGAATGAATGGAATTCAATACAGCAAAGTAAAATGCTTTAAATACATAAAACAAATATCTTGGTGGACCTTCCACCATCTGTTTTAGTAACTTAAATTAAAAAAAACACCCTAAATTTAAGAAAAGTTATATCAACAGCTAAAATTGAGATATTTTTCCATCTATTACTTTGATTTTCCTGACCCATTTTTGAGAATTGTCAGCATTCTGGATCAATAATGCCAAATTATTTCTTGAAGACAGTGAGATTCCTCCCAAGTCATCTAACATGCTCACTAATCAATAAAGATAAGAACAAACAAGAAAGCCATATTTATGAAGCAAGCAAATTATATTAAAAGACTGACTTTGAGAAAAGGTTGCTGCTTGCCAAGAAAATTTTATTATTATAAAACTTTTTCTGTCATTTGTATTACTTCATTTTCCCTTTCAGATTATCTGTGTAGCCTTGTAAACACATCATAATCCAAAGCAGTTGAGCTTTACCAATAAAATGTAAATCAACACAATAGAGCCAACTGCATAATTAAAACAAAAGTATACCGGGCTTCCCTGGTGGCACAGTGGTTGAGAGTCTGCCTGCCGATGCAGGGGCCCTGGGTTCGTGCCTCGGTTCGGGAAGATACCACATGCAGCGGAGGGGCTAGGCCCGTGAGCCATGGCCACTGAGCCGGCGGGTCGGGAGCCTGTGCTCCGTAACGGGGGAGGCCACAACAGTGAGAGGCCCACGTACTGAAAAAAAAAAAAAACATACCACCATCAACCCAAGCAGATTACAAAATAGCAAGCAGATTTTAAAATAATAGTCTACAAGCCTGCTTTTTTAAATATATAACTAAATGCATTGAATATCTTATATAAAAAGCCAAAAGATAGAGTTGAAACCGAATATCAAAAGTAAACATCTCCTTCCCCAAAACCCTAACTCCACTCCAGTCATGAGGAGAACATCACACAAAGCCAAGTTGAAGGACAGTCTATGAAATATGTGAACCAGGACTCTTCAAAATTGTCATTAAGAAAAGGAAAGTCTGGGACTTTCCTGGTGGTGCACTAGTTAAGAATCCATCTGCCAATGCAGGGGACACCGGTTCCAGCCCTGGTCCGGGAAGATCCCACATGCCGCAGAGCAAGTAAGCCCGTACATCACAACTACTGAGCCTGCGCTCTAGAGCCCGCCAGCCACAACAACTGAGGCCACACGCTGCAACTAATGAAGCCCGCGCACTCTAGGGCCTGTGTGCCGCAAATACTGAGCCCAGGTGCTGCAATTACTGAAGCCCGCACTCTTAGAGCCCACGCTCCGCAACAAGAGAAGCCACCACAATGAGAAGTCCGCGCACCACAATAAAGAGTAGCCCCCACTTGCCACAACTAGAGAAAGCCTGCGCGCAGCAACAAAGACTCAACTCAGCCAAATATAAACAATAATAAAAAAATAAATAAAGGCATCATCACATAAACACAAATGAGGAAATATTTTTTTTAAAAAAAGAATAACGGGCGGGGCAGTGGTTAAGAATCCGCCTGCCAGTGCAGGGGACACGGATTTGAGCCCTGGTCCTGGAAGATCCCACATGCTGCAGTGCAACTAAGCCCGTGAGCCACAACTACTGAGCCTGCGCTTCTGGAGCCTGTGCTCCGCAACAAGAGGCGCCACGGCAGTGAGAGGCCCACGAACCACGATGAGGAGTGGCCCCTGCTCGCCGCAACTAGAGAAGGCCCTCGCACAGAAACGAAGACCCAACACAGCCAAAAATAAATAAAATATAAATAAAAATAAATACATTTAAAAGAAAAACCTATACATTTCCCTTTCTGCAAATGTAGGTTTTCGAAGCAAGAGTAGAGCCTCAGAAAGAATGTCTGCAAACAGAACAATCACTAGTTCACTAAGGACAAATTGTAGGATACTTTTGGAGAATCCCATCACAGCTAGATATTTGGTCCAGGACCAAAAGTAACTACTGGAAGAAAAATGAAATCAACAGTGTACCACAGAGGTGGGAGGCACACTGGCCTGGACTAAGACATGTTCAGTCATAGATAATAAGGGTGGTGATTTTTAAGCATCATTCTCGACCCACTGTGGACTTCCTTCTGCAGCAGTATAAGGAGACCACCAGATCATCTTGAAATCAAGTCATGAAATGTACCTTTATATTTCTAAAAATCAATGATCGTCCTTAAATTAACTTTTCTTATTAATTTAGTCATGGTGCTCTTTTACTTCTAAAACATTAAATCTTATTTGATTAGAGACAGACTTCAAAAAATAAAAATAAACTGTGATCAAATAGCAGGAACAAACAGTAGTAACTAAAATTTCTTCAATCTAAACTGGAGATGATTTCTGTATCTCTGTCTTTTACATTTGTCTCCATTAGGGGAAAAAATATGTACCTCATAATTAACTTGGCTGGAATGAATCAGACTGCATTTGTAAAAGTCTCAGAAGACCAATGAGCTGTGCTAAACAGTACCACTATCCACCTGAGCAGAAATTACTATCCTTAAGTTTCTATACATAACTAACACAACAAAAATTTAAACAAAAGAAGAACTACTAGAAACAAATTAGAGATTCATGTTTTTAAGTCAGTAATTTGCCTTTAGTCAGTAATTTGCCTCATACATTATGATTTTCCCTGTGGAAACCCAATTATTATCCTGAAAACAAGACCACTTTAGAAAGCAAATGCATTGTGACAAAAGAAAGAAAAGGCAGATTGATACATTATTAAAATAACTCACACGCCATACCCTGAGGAGTAAGGAAGCCATGGCAGAGCAGGCCCCCTTCTCCTCAATGGACAGCACAGCTGTGGGGAAGACACTGCAGCTAGCAGAAGCGTGTCACACTTCCTCAGGGAGGAAGCAAGTTACAGACAACTCTACAGAGGGCACCCATAAACTCACGGCCACGCTCATTACCCAACGTCCAGGCCACCCAGAGGCTGACTGCAGCCCAACTTTCCCACCATTCCCACACAGGCCCCAGGAACCGTCAGGCCTCTGAGGCTCTGCCAATGCCCTTCCCTCCACCCAAATATCCTTTCCCTCCTCTCTCCGGACCTCAATCCTGCCCAGCTCTAAATGAGCACTGCAAGGCCTATTTCCCTAAGAATGCCTCTCTCAAAACCAAAATTACTTCCTCGAGAATGATCTGCCTCTTACTCATCCATCATTATCTTGGATTAAATACATCAGGTAAGATGCCTTATCTGACCAACACAACTATTTTAGAAATAAGAGTCATGTTTTAGACCATCTATGACATGACATGACAACCATTCAGCTCACGAAAACCATTCAATAAATACTCTAATTGAATTGCCCAAAGAGTTGACCTAAAATAACCTAAATGCCAAGCATTCCAAGAACCGTCCTGAACCAAATTCACTTCTCATTCGAATGCCAATGTCACAGAAAGGGATGTTGTATTGTCCTTAAATGTACTTGCCTTTATCCAAAACTAGAATCTCTGATGAATCTATGGGACACACATGTAAAATATTCTGCAAAGGAAGAAAGCTTTATTTAGTGTACTGTGCTTAATATTCAGCCAGACCTGCATTTTTCTCTAAACCTTATCCAATTACTTAGTCTGCAAGAAGCATTAGAAGAGAGACAATGTCTATTGAGAAAAATACGGGAAGCGAAGGTCATCAATCATTTTCTACTTTCAATAATCTCTTTCATAAAGAGGTAAATGCTCCTAAATTCCAGAATGAATGGAATTCAATACAGCAAAGTAAAATGCTTTAAATACATAAAACAAATATCTTGGTGGACCTTCCACCATCTGTTTTAGTAACTTAAATTAAAAAAAACACCCTAAATTTAAGAAAAGTTATATCAACAGCTAAAATTGAGATATTTTTCCATCTATTACTTTGATTTTCCTGACCCATTTTTGAGAATTGTCAGCATTCTGGATCAATAATGCCAAATTATTTCTTGAAGACAGTGAGATTCCTCCCAAGTCATCTAACATGCTCACTAATCAATAAAGATAAGAACAAACAAGAAAGCCATATTTATGAAGCAAGCAAATTATATTAAAAGACTGACTTTGAGAAAAGGTTGCTGCTTGCCAAGAAAATTTTATTATTATAAAACTTTTTCTGTCATTTGTATTACCTCATTTTCCCTTTCAGATTATCTGTGTAGCCTTGTAAACACATCATAATCCAAAGCAGTTGAGCTTTACCAATAAAATGTAAATCAACACAATAGAGCCAACTGCATAATTAAAACAAAAGTATACCGGGCTTCCCTGGTGGCACAGTGGTTGAGAGTCTGCCTGCCGATGCAGGGGCCCTGGGTTCGTGCCTCGGTTCGGGAAGATACCACATGCAGCGGAGGGGCTAGGCCCGTGAGCCATGGCCACTGAGCCGGCGGGTCGGGAGCCTGTGCTCCGTAACGGGGGAGGCCACAACAGTGAGAGGCCCACGTACTGAAAAAAAAAAAAACATACCACCATCAACCCAAGCAGATTAGAAAATAGCAAGCAGATTTTAAAATAATAGTCTACAAGCCTGCTTTTTTAAATATATAACTAAATGCATTGAATATCTTATATAAAAAGCCAAAAGATAGAGTTGAAACCGAATATCAAAAGTAAACATCTCCTTCCCCAAAACCCTAACTCCACTCCAGTCATGAGGAGAACATCACACAAAGCCAAGTTGAAGGACAGTCTATGAAATATGTGAACCAGGACTCTTCAAAATTGTCATTAAGAAAAGGAAAGTCTGGGACTTTCCTGGTGGTGCACTAGTTAAGAATCCATCTGCCAATGCAGGGGACACCGGTTCCAGCCCTGGTCCGGGAAGATCCCACATGCCGCAGAGCAAGTAAGCCCGTACATCACAACTACTGAGCCTGCGCTCTAGAGCCCGCCAGCCACAACAACTGAGGCCACACGCTGCAACTAATGAAGCCCGCGCACTCTAGGGCCTGTGTGCCGCAAATACTGAGCCCAGGTGCTGCAATTACTGAAGCCCGCACTCTTAGAGCCCACGCTCCGCAACAAGAGAAGCCACCACAATGAGAAGTCCGCGCACCACAATAAAGAGTAGCCCCCACTTGCCACAACTAGAGAAAGCCTGCGCGCAGCAACAAAGACTCAACTCAGCCAAATATAAACAATAATAAAAAAATAAATAAAGGCATCATCACATAAACACAAATGAGGAAATATTTTTTTTAAAAAAAGAATAACGGGCGGGGCAGTGGTTAAGAATCCGCCTGCCAGTGCAGGGGACACGGATTTGAGCCCTGGTCCTGGAAGATCCCACATGCTGCAGTGCAACTAAGCCCGTGAGCCACAACTACTGAGCCTGCGCTTCTGGAGCCTGTGCTCCGCAACAAGAGGCGCCACGGCAGTGAGAGGCCCACGAACCACGATGAGGAGTGGCCCCTGCTCGCCGCAACTAGAGAAGGCCCTCGCACAGAAACGAAGACCCAACACAGCCAAAAATAAATAAAATATAAATAAAAATAAATACATTTAAAAGAAAAACCTATACATTTCCCTTTCTGCAAATGTAGGTTTTCGAAGCAAGAGTAGAGCCTCAGAAAGAATGTCTGCAAACAGAACAATCACTAGTTCACTAAGTACAAATTGTAGGATACTTTTGGAGAATCCCATCACAGCTAGATATTTGGTCCAGGACCAAAAGTAACTACTGGAAGAAAAATGAAATCAACAGTGTACCACAGAGGTGGGAGGCACACTGGCCTGGACTAAGACATGTTCAGTCATAGATAATAAGGGTGGTGATTTTTAAGCATCATTCTCGACCCACTGTGGACTTCCTTCTGCAGCAGTATAAGGAGACCACCAGATCATCTTGAAATCAAGTCATGAAATGTACCTTTATATTTCTAAAAATCAATGATCGTCCTTAAATTAACTTTTCTTATTAATTTAGTCATGGTGCTCTTTTACTTCTAAAACATTAAATCTTATTTGATTAGAGACAGACTTCAAAAAATAAAAATAAACTGTGATCAAATAGCAGGAACAAACAGTAGTAACTAAAATTTCTTCAATCTAAACTGGAGATGATTTCTGTATCTCTGTCTTTTACATTTGTCTCCATTAGGGGAAAAAATATGTACCTCATAATTAACTTGGCTGGAATGAATCAGACTGCATTTGTAAAAGTCTCAGAAGACCAATGAGCTGTGCTAAACAGTACCACTATCCACCTGAGCAGAAATTACTATCCTTAAGTTTCTATACATAACTAACACAACAAAAATTTAAACAAAAGAAGAACTACTAGAAACAAATTAGAGATTCATGTTTTTAAGTCAGTAATTTGCCTTTAGTCAGTAATTTGCCTCATACATTATGATTTTCCCTGTGGAAACCCAATTATTATCCTGAAAACAAGACCACTTTAGAAAGCAAATGCATTGTGACAAAAGAAAGAAAAGGCAGATTGATACATTATTAAAATAACTCACACGCCATACCCTGAGGAGTAAGGAAGCCATGGCAGAGCAGGCCCCCTTCTCCTCAATGGACAGCACAGCTGTGGGGAAGACACTGCAGCTAGCAGAAGCGTGTCACACTTCCTCAGGGAGGAAGCAAGTTACAGACAACTCTACAGAGGGCACCCATAAACTCACGGCCACGCTCATTACCCAACGTCCAGGCCACCCAGAGGCTGACTGCAGCCCAACTTTCCCACCATTCCCACACAGGCCCCAGGAACCGTCAGGCCTCTGAGGCTCTGCCAATGCCCTTCCCTCCACCCAAATATCCTTTCCCTCCTCTCTCCGGACCTCAATCCTGCCCAGCTCTAAATGAGCACTGCAAGGCCTATTTCCCTAAGAATGCCTCTCTCAAAACCAAAATTACTTCCTCGAGAATGATCTGCCTCTTACTCATCCATCATTATCTTGGATTAAATACATCAGGTAAGATGCCTTATCTGACCAACACAACTATTTTAGAAATAAGAGTCATGTTTTAGACCATCTATGACATGACATGACAACCATTCAGCTCACGAAAACCATTCAATAAATACTCTAATTGAATTGCCCAAAGAGTTGACCTAAAATAACCTAAATGCCAAGCATTCCAAGAACCGTCCTGAACCAAATTCACTTCTCATTCGAATGCCAATGTCACAGAAAGGGATGTTGTATTGTCCTTAAATGTACTTGCCTTTATCCAAAACTAGAATCTCTGATGAATCTATGGGACACACATGTAAAATATTCTGCAAAGGAAAAAAGCTTTATTTAGTGTACTGTGCTTAATATTCAGCCAGACCTGCATTTTTCTCTAAACCTTATACAATTACTTAGTCTGCAAGAAGCATTAGAAGAGAGACAATGTCTATTGAGAAAAATACGGGAAGCGAAGGTCATCAATCATTTTCTACTTTCAATAATCTCTTTCATAAAGAGGTAAATGCTCCTAAATTCCAGAATGAATGGAATTCAATACAGCAAAGTAAAATGCTTTAAATACATAAAACAAATATCTTGGTGGACCTTCCACCATCTGTTTTAGTAACTTAAATTATAAAAAACACCCTAAATTTAAGAAAAGTTATATCAACAGCTAAAATTGAGATATTTTTCCATCTATTACTTTGATTTTCCTGACCCATTTTTGAGAATTGTCAGCATTCTGGATCAATAATGCCAAATTATTTCTTGAAGACAGTGAGATTCCTCCCAAGTCATCTAACATGCTCACTAATCAATAAAGATAAGAACAAACAAGAAAGCCATATTTATGAAGCAAGCAAATTATATTAAAAGACTGACTTTGAGAAAAGGTTGCTGCTTGCCAAGAAAATTTTATTATTATAAAACTTTTTCTGTCATTTGTATTACTTCATTTTCCCTTTCAGATTATCTGTGTAGCCTTGTAAACACATCATAATCCAAAGCAGTTGAGCTTTACCAATAAAATGTAAATCAACACAATAGAGCCAACTGCATAATTAAAACAAAAGTATACCGGGCTTCCCTGGTGGCACAGTGGTTGAGAGTCTGCCTGCCGATGCAGGGGCCCTGGGTTCGTGCCTCGGTTCGGGAAGATACCACATGCAGCGGAGGGGCTAGGCCCGTGAGCCATGGCCACTGAGCCGGCGGGTCGGGAGCCTGTGCTCCGTAACGGGGGAGGCCACAACAGTGAGAGGCCCACGTACTGAAAAAAAAAAAAAAACATACCACCATCAACCCAAGCAGATTACAAAATAGCAAGCAGATTTTAAAATAATAGTCTACAAGCCTGCTTTTTTAAATATATAACTAAATGCATTGAATATCTTATATAAAAAGCCAAAAGATAGAGTTGAAACCGAATATCAAAAGTAAACATCTCCTTCCCCAAAACCCTAACTCCACTCCAGTCATGAGGAGAACATCACACAAAGCCAAGTTGAAGGACAGTCTATGAAATATGTGAACCAGGACTCTTCAAAATTGTCATTAAGAAAAGGAAAGTCTGGGACTTTCCCGGTGGTGCACTAGTTAAGAATCCATCTGCCAATGCAGGGGACACCGGTTCCAGCCCTGGTCCGGGAAGATCCCACATGCCGCAGAGCAAGTAAGCCCGTACATCACAACTACTGAGCCTGCGCTCTAGAGCCCGCCAGCCACAACAACTGAGGCCACACGCTGCAACTAATGAAGCCCGCGCACTCTAGGGCCTGTGTGCCGCAAATACTGAGCCCAGGTGCTGCAATTACTGAAGCCCGCACTCTTAGAGCCCACGCTCCGCAACAAGAGAAGCCACCACAATGAGAAGTCCGCGCACCACAATAAAGAGTAGCCCCCACTTGCCACAACTAGAGAAAGCCTGCGCGCAGCAACAAAGACTCAACTCAGCCAAATATAAACAATAATAAAAAAATAAATAAAGGCATCATCACATAAACACAAATGAGGAAATATTTTTTTTAAAAAAAGAATAACGGGCGGGGCAGTGGTTAAGAATCCGCCTGCCAGTGCAGGGGACACGGATTTGAGCCCTGGTCCTGGAAGATCCCACATGCTGCAGTGCAACTAAGCCCGTGAGCCACAACTACTGAGCCTGCGCTTCTGGAGCCTGTGCTCCGCAACAAGAGGCGCCACGGCACTGAGAGGCCCACGAACCACGATGAGGAGTGGCCCCTGCTCGCCGCAACTAGAGAAGGCCCTCGCACAGAAACGAAGACCCAACACAGCCAAAAATAAATAAAATATAAATAAAAATAAATACATTTAAAAGAAAAACCTATACATTTCCCTTTCTGCAAATGTAGGTTTTCGAGGCAAGAGTAGAGCCTCAGAAAGAATGTCTGCAAACAGAACAATCACTAGTTCACTAAGTACAAATTGTAGGATACTTTTGGAGAATCCCATCACAGCTAGATAATTGGTCCAGGACCAAAAGTAACTACTGGAAGAAAAATGAAATCAACAGTGTACCACAGAGGTGGGAGGCACACTGGCCTGGACTAAGACATGTTCCGTCATAGATAATAAGGGTGGTGATTTTTAAGCATCATTCTCGACCCACTGTGGACTTCCTTCTGCAGCAGTATAAGGATACCACCAGATCATCTTGAAATCAAGTCATGAAATGTACCTTTATATTTCTAAAAATCAATGATCGTCCTTAAATTAACTTTTCTTATTAATTTAGTCATGGTGCTCTTTTACTTCTAAAACATTAAATCTTATTTGATTAGAGACAGACTTCAAAAAATAAAAATAAACTGTGATCAAATAGCAGGAACAAACAGTAGTAACTAAAATTTCTTCAATCTAAACTGGAGATGATTTCTGTATCTCTGTCTTTTACATTTGTCTCCATTAGGGGAAAAAATATGTACCTCATAATTAACTTGGCTGGAATGAATCAGACTGCATTTGTAAAAGTCTCAGAAGACCAATGAGCTGTGCTAAACAGTACCACTATCCACCTGAGCAGAAATTACTATCCTTAAGTTTCTATACATAACTAACACAACAAAAATTTAAACAAAAGAAGAACTACTAGAAACAAATTAGAGATTCATGTTTTTAAGTCAGTAATTTGCCTTTAGTCAGTAATTTGCCTCATACATTATGATTTTCCCTGTGGAAACCCAATTATTATCCTGAAAACAAGACCACTTTAGAAAGCAAATGCATTGTGACAAAAGAAAGAAAAGGCAGATTGATACATTATTAAAATAACTCACACGCCATACCCTGAGGAGTAAGGAAGCCATGGCAGAGCAGGCCCCCTTCTCCTCAATGGACAGCACAGCTGTGGGGAAGACACTGCAGCTAGCAGAAGCGTGTCACACTTCCTCAGGGAGGAAGCAAGTTACAGACAACTCTACAGAGGGCACCCATAAACTCACGGCCACGCTCATTACCCAACGTCCAGGCCACCCACAGGCTGACTGCAGCCCAACTTTCCCACCATTCCCACACAGGCCCCAGGAACCGTCAGGCCTCTGAGGCTCTGCCAATGCCCTTCCCTCCACCCAAATATCCTTTCCCTCCTCTCTCCGGACCTCAATCCTGCCCAGCTCTAAATGAGCACTGCAAGGCCTATTTCCCTAAGAATGCCTCTCTCAAAACCAAAATTACTTCCTCGAGAATGATCTGCCTCTTACTCATCCATCATTATCTTGGATTAAATACATCAGGTAAGATGCCTTATCTGACCAACACAACTATTTTAGAAATAAGAGTCATGTTTTAGACCATCTATGACATGACATGACAACCATTCAGCTCACGAAAACCATTCAATAAATACTCTAATTGAATTGCCCAAAGAGTTGACCTAAAATAACCTAAATGCCAAGCATTCCAAGAACCGTCCTGAACCAAATTCACTTCTCATTCGAATGCCAATGTCACAGAAAGGGATGTTGTATTGTCCTTAAATGTACTTGCCTTTATCCAAAACTAGAATCTCTGATGAATCTATGGGACACACATGTAAAATACTCTGCAAAGGAAAAAAGCTTTATTTAGTGTACTGTGCTTAATATTCAGCCAGACCTGCATTTTTCTCTAAACCTTATACAATTACTTAGTCTGCAAGAAGCATTAGAAGAGAGACAATGTCTATTGAGAAAAATACGGGAAGCGAAGGTCATCAATCATTTTCTACTTTCAATAATCTCTTTCATAAAGAGGTAAATGCTCCTAAATTCCAGAATGAATGGAATTCAATACAGCAAAGTAAAATGCTTTAAATACATAAAACAAATATCTTGGTGGACCTTCCACCATCTGTTTTAGTAACTTAAATTATAAAAAACACCCTAAATTTAAGAAAAGTTATATCAACAGCTAAAATTGAGATATTTTTCCATCTATTACTTTGATTTTCCTGACCCATTTTTGAGAATTGTCAGCATTCTGGATCAATAATGCCAAATTATTTCTTGAAGACAGTGAGATTCCTCCCAAGTCATCTAACATGCTCACTAATCAATAAAGATAAGAACAAACAAGAAAGCCATATTTATGAAGCAAGCAAATTATATTAAAAGACTGACTTTGAGAAAAGGTTGCTGCTTGCCAAGAAAATTTTATTATTATAAAACTTTTTCTGTCATTTGTATTACTTCATTTTCCCTTTCAGATTATCTGTGTAGCCTTGTAAACACATCATAATCCAAAGCAGTTGAGCTTTACCAATAAAATGTAAATCAACACAATAGAGCCAACTGCATAATTAAAACAAAAGTATACCGGGCTTCCCTGGTGGCACAGTGGTTGAGAGTCTGCCTGCCGATGCAGGGGCCCTGGGTTCGTGCCTCGGTTCGGGAAGATACCACATGCAGCGGAGGGGCTAGCCCCGTGAGCCATGGCCACTGAGCCGGCGGGTCGGGAGCCTGTGCTCCGTAACGGGGGAGGCCACAACAGTGAGAGGCCCACGTACTGAAAAAAAAAAAAACATACCACCATCAACCCAAGCAGATTACAAAATAGCAAGCAGATTTTAAAATAATAGTCTACAAGCCTGCTTTTTTAAATATATAACTAAATGCATTGAATATCTTATATAAAAAGCCAAAAGATAGAGTTGAAACCGAATATCAAAAGTAAACATCTCCTTCCCCAAAACCCTAACTCCACTCCAGTCATGAGGAGAACATCACACAAAGCCAAGTTGAAGGACAGTCTATGAAATATGTGAACCAGGACTCTTCAAAATTGTCATTAAGAAAAGGAAAGTCTGGGACTTTCCTGGTGGTGCACTAGTTAAGAATCCATCTGCCAATGCAGGGGACACCGGTTCCAGCCCTGGTCCGGGAAGATCCCACATGCCGCAGAGCAAGTAAGCCCGTACATCACAACTACTGAGCCTGCGCTCTAGAGCCCGCCAGCCACAACAACTGAGGCCACACGCTGCAACTAATGAAGCCCGCGCACTCTAGGGCCTGTGTGCCGCAAATACTGAGCCCAGGTGCTGCAATTACTGAAGCCCGCACTCTTAGAGCCCACGCTCCGCAACAAGAGAAGCCACCACAATGAGAAGTCCGCGCACCACAATAAAGAGTAGCCCCCACTTGCCACAACTAGAGAAAGCCTGCGCGCAGCAAAAAAGACTCAACTCAGCCAAATATAAACAATAATAAAAAAATAAATAAAGGCATCATCACATAAACACAAATGAGGAAATATTTTTTTTAAAAAAAGAATAACGGGCGGGGCAGTGGTTAAGAATCTGCCTGCCAGTGCAGGGGACACGGATTTGAGCCCTGGTCCTGGAAGATCCCACATGCTGCAGTGCAACTAAGCCCGTGAGCCACAACTACTGAGCCTGCGCTTCTGGAGCCTGTGCTCCGCAACAAGAGGCGCCACGGCACTGAGAGGCCCACGAACCACGATGAGGAGTGGCCCCTGCTCGCCGCAACTAGAGAAGGCCCTCGCACAGAAACGAAGACCCAACACAGCCAAAAATAAATAAAATATAAATAAAAATAAATACATTTAAAAGGAAAACCTATACATTTCCCTTTCTGCAAATGTAGGTTTTCGAGGCAAGAGTAGAGCCTCAGAAAGAATGTCTGCAAACAGAACAATCACTAGTTCATTAAGTACAAATTGTAGGATACTTTTGGAGAATCCCATCACAGCTAGATAATTGGTCCAGGACCAAAAGTAACTACTGGAAGAAAAATGAAATCAACAGTGTACCACAGAGGTGGGAGGCACACTGGCCTGGACTAAGACATGTTCAGTCATAGATAATAAGGGTGGTGATTTTTAAGCATCATTCTCGACCCACTGTGGACTTCCTTCTGCAGCAGTATAAGGATACCACCAGATCATCTTGAAATCAAGTCATGAAATGTACCTTTATATTTCTAAAAATCAATGATCGTCCTTAAATTAACTTTTCTTATTAATTTAGTCATGGTGCTCTTTTACTTCTAAAACATTAAATCTTATTTGATTAGAGACAGACTTCAAAAAATAAAAATAAACTGTGATCAAATAGCAGGAACAAACAGTAGTAACTAAAATTTCTTCAATCTAAACTGGAGATGATTTCTGTATCTCTGTCTTTTACATTTGTCTCCATTAGGGGAAAAAATATGTACCTCATAATTAACTTGGCTGGAATGAATCAGACTGCATTTGTAAAAGTCTCAGAAGACCAATGAGCTGTGCTAAACAGTACCACTATCCACCTGAGCAGAAATTACTATCCTTAAGTTTCTATACATAACTAACACAACAAAAATTTAAACAAAAGAAGAACTACTAGAAACAAATTAGAGATTCATGTTTTTAAGTCAGTAATTTGCCTTTAGTCAGTAATTTGCCTCATACATTATGATTTTCCCTGTGGAAACCCAATTATTATCCTGAAAACAAGACCACTTTAGAAAGCAAATGCATTGTGACAAAAGAAAGAAAAGGCAGATTGATACATTATTAAAAGAACTCACACGCCATACCCTGAGGAGTAAGGAAGCCATGGCAGAGCAGGCCCCCTTCTCCTCAATGGACAGCACAGCTGTGGGGAAGACACTGCAGCTAGCAGAAGCGTGTCACACTTCCTCAGGGAGGAAGCAAGTTACAGACAACTCTACAGAGGGCACCCATAAACTCACGGCCACGCTCATTACCCAACGTCCAGGCCACCCAGAGGCTGACTGCAGCCCAACTTTCCCACCATTCCCACACAGGCCCCAGGAACCGTCAGGCCTCTGAGGCTCTGCCAATGCCCTTCCCTCCACCCAAATATCCTTTCCCTCCTCTCTCCGGACCTCAATCCTGCCCAGCTCTAAATGAGCACTGCAAGGCCTATTTCCCTAAGAATGCCTCTCTCAAAACCAAAATTACTTCCTCGAGAATGATCTGCCTCTTACTCATCCATCATTATCTTGGATTAAATACATCAGGTAAGATGCCTTATCTGACCAACACAACTATTTTAGAAATAAGAGTCATGTTTTAGACCATCTATGACATGACATGACAACCATTCAGCTCACGAAAACCATTCAATAAATACTCTAATTGAATTGCCCAAAGAGTTGACCTAAAATAACCTAAATGCCAAGCATTCCAAGAACCGTCCTGAACCAAATTCACTTCTCATTCGAATGCCAATGTCACAGAAAGGGATGTTGTATTGTCCTTAAATGTACTTGCCTTTATCCAAAACTAGAATCTCTGATGAATCTATGGGACACACATGTAAAATATTCTGCAAAGGAAAAAAGCTTTATTTAGTGTACTGTGCTTAATATTCAGCCAGACCTGCATTTTTCTCTAAACCTTATACAATTACTTAGTCTGCAAGGAGCATTAGAAGAGAGACAATGTCTATTGAGAAAAATACGGGAAGCGAAGGTCATCAATCATTTTCTACTTTCAATAATCTCTTTCATAAAGAGGTAAATGCTCCTAAATTCCAGAATGAATGGAATTCAATACAGCAAAGTAAAATGCTTTAAATACATAAAACAAATATCTTGGTGGACCTTCCACCATCTGTTTTAGTAACTTAAATTATAAAAAACACCCTAAATTTAAGAAAAGTTATATCAACAGCTAAAATTGAGATATTTTTCCATCTATTACTTTGATTTTCCTGACCCATTTTTGAGAATTGTCAGCATTCTGGATCAATAATGCCAAATTATTTCTTGAAGACAGTGAGATTCCTCCCAAGTCATCTAACATGCTCACTAATCAATAAAGATAAGAACAAACAAGAAAGCCATATTTATGAAGCAAGCAAATTATATTAAAAGACTGACTTTGAGAAAAGGTTGCTGCTTGCCAAGAAAATTTTATTATTATAAAACTTTTTCTGTCATTTGTATTACTTCATTTTCCCTTTCAGATTATCTGTGTAGCCTTGTAAACACATCATAATCCAAAGCAGTTGAGCTTTACCAATAAAATGTAAATCAACACAATAGAGCCAACTGCATAATTGAAACAAAAGTATACCGGGCTTCCCTGGTGGCACAGTGGTTGAGAGTCTGCCTGCCGATGCAGGGGCCCTGGGTTCGTGCCTCGGTTCGGGAAGATACCACATGCAGCGGAGGGGCTAGGCCCGTGAGCCATGGCCACTGAGCCGGCGGGTCGGGAGCCTGTGCTCCGTAACGGGGGAGGCCACAACAGTGAGAGGCCCACGTACTGAAAAAAAAAAAAACATACCACCATCAACCCAAGCAGATTACAAAATAGCAAGCAGATTTTAAAATAATAGTCTACAAGCCTGCTTTTTTAAATATATAACTAAATGCATTGAATATCTTATATAAAAAGCCAAAAGATAGAGTTGAAACCGAATATCAAAAGTAAACATCTCCTTCCCCAAAACCCTAACTCCACTCCAGTCATGAGGAGAACATCACACAAAGCCAAGTTGAAGGACAGTCTATGAAATATGTGAACCAGGACTCTTCAAAATTGTCATTAAGAAAAGGAAAGTCTGGGACTTTCCTGGTGGTGCACTAGTTAAGAATCCATCTGCCAATGCAGGGGACACCGGTTCCAGCCCTGGTCCGGGAAGATCCCACATGCCGCAGAGCAAGTAAGCCCGTACATCACAACTACTGAGCCTGCGCTCTAGAGCCCGCCAGCCACAACAACTGAGGCCACACGCTGCAACTAATGAAGCCCGCGCACTCTAGGGCCTGTGTGCCGCAAATACTGAGCCCAGGTGCTGCAATTACTGAAGCCCGCACTCTTAGAGCCCACGCTCCGCAACAAGAGAAGCCACCACAATGAGAAGTCCGCGCACCACAATAAAGAGTAGCCCCCACTTGCCACAACTAGAGAAAGCCTGCGCGCAGCAACAAAGACTCAACTCAGCCAAATATAAACAATAATAAAAAAATAAATAAAGGCATCATCACATAAACACAAATGAGGAAATATTTTTTTTAAAAAAAGAATAACGGGCGGGGCAGTGGTTAAGAATCTGCCTGCCAGTGCAGGGGACACGGATTTGAGCCCTGGTCCTGGAAGATCCCACATGCTGCAGTGCAACTAAGCCCGTGAGCCACAACTACTGAGCCTGCGCTTCTGGAGCCTGTGCTCCGCAACAAGAGGCGCCACGGCACTGAGAGGCCCACGAACCACGATGAGGAGTGGCCCCTGCTCGCCGCAACTAGAGAAGGCCCTCGCACAGAAACGAAGACCCAACACAGCCAAAAATAAATAAAATATAAATAAAAATAAATACATTTAAAAGGAAAACCTATACATTTCCCTTTCTGCAAATGTAGGTTTTCGAGGCAAGAGTAGAGCCTCAGAAAGAATGTCTGCAAACAGAACAATCACTAGTTCATTAAGTACAAATTGTAGGATACTTTTGGAGAATCCCATCACAGCTAGATAATTGGTCCAGGACCAAAAGTAACTACTGGAAGAAAAATGAAATCAACAGTGTACCACAGAGGTGGGAGGCACACTGGCCTGGACTAAGACATGTTCAGTCATAGATAATAAGGGTGGTGATTTTTAAGCATCATTCTCGACCCACTGTGGACTTCCTTCTGCAGCAGTATAAGGATACCACCAGATCATCTTGAAATCAAGTCATGAAATGTACCTTTATATTTCTAAAAATCAATGATCGTCCTTAAATTAACTTTTCTTATTAATTTAGTCATGGTGCTCTTTTACTTCTAAAACATTAAATCTTATTTGATTAGAGACAGACTTCAAAAAATAAAAATAAACTGTGATCAAATAGCAGGAACAAACAGTAGTAACTAAAATTTCTTCAATCTAAACTGGAGATGATTTCTGTATCTCTGTCTTTTACATTTGTCTCCATTAGGGGAAAAAATATGTACCTCATAATTAACTTGGCTGGAATGAATCAGACTGCATTTGTAAAAGTCTCAGAAGACCAATGAGCTGTGCTAAACAGTACCACTATCCACCTGAGCAGAAATTACTATCCTTAAGTTTCTATACATAACTAACACAACAAAAATTTAAACAAAAGAAGAACTACTAGAAACAAATTAGAGATTCATGTTTTTAAGTCAGTAATTTGCCTTTAGTCAGTAATTTGCCTCATACATTATGATTTTCCCTGTGGAAACCCAATTATTATCCTGAAAACAAGACCACTTTAGAAAGCAAATGCATTGTGACAAAAGAAAGAAAAGGCAGATTGATACATTATTAAAAGAACTCACACGCCATACCCTGAGGAGTAAGGAAGCCATGGCAGAGCAGGCCCCCTTCTCCTCAATGGACAGCACAGCTGTGGGGAAGACACTGCAGCTAGCAGAAGCGTGTCACACTTCCTCAGGGAGGAAGCAAGTTACAGACAACTCTACAGAGGGCACCCATAAACTCACGGCCACGCTCATTACCCAACGTCCAGGCCACCCACAGGCTGACTGCAGCCCAACTTTCCCACCATTCCCACACAGGCCCCAGGAACCGTCAGGCCTCTGAGGCTCTGCCAATGCCCTTCCCTCCACCCAAATATCCTTTCCCTCCTCTCTCCGGACCTCAATCCTGCCCAGCTCTAAATGAGCACTGCAAGGCCTATTTCCATAAGAATGCCTCTCTCAAAACCAAAATTACTTCCTCGAGAATGATCTGCCTCTTACTCATCCATCATTATCTTGGATTAAATACATCATGTAAGATGCCTTATCTGACCAACACAACTATTTTAGAAATAAGAGTCATGTTTTAGACCATGTATGACATGACATGACAACCATTCAGCTCACGAAAACCATTCAATAAATACTCTAATTGAATTGCCCAAAGAGTTGACCTAAAATAACCTAAATGCCAAGCATTCCAAGAACCGTCCTGAACCAAATTCACTTCTCATTCGAATGCCAATGTCACAGAAAGGGATGTTGTATTGTCCTTAAATGTACTTGCCTTTATCCAAAACTAGAATCTCTGATGAATCTATGGGACACACATGTAAAATATTCTGCAAAGGAAAAAAGCTTTATTTAGTGTACTGTGCTTAATATTCAGCCAGACCTGCATTTTTCTCTAAACCTTATACAATTACTTAGTCTGCAAGAAGCATTAGAAGAGAGACAATGTCTATTGAGAAAAATACGGGAAGCGAAGGTCATCAATCATTTTCTACTTTCAATAATCTCTTTCATAAAGAGGTAAATGCTCCTAAATTCCAGAATGAATGGAATTCAATACAGCAAAGTAAAATGCTTTAAATACATAAAACAAATATCTTGGTGGACCTTCCACCATCTGTTTTAGTAACTTAAATTATAAAAAACACCCTAAATTTAAGAAAAGTTATATCAACAGCTAAAATTGAGATATTTTTCCATCTATTACTTTGATTTTCCTGACCCATTTTTGAGAATTGTCAGCATTCTGGATCAATAATGCCAAATTATTTCTTGAAGACAGTGAGATTCCTCCCAAGTCATCTAACATGCTCACTAATCAATAAAGATAAGAACAAACAAGAAAGCCATATTTATGAAGCAAGCAAATTATATTAAAAGACTGACTTTGAGAAAAGGTTGCTGCTTGCCAAGAAAATTTTATTATTATAAAACTTTTTCTGTCATTTGTATTACTTCATTTTCCCTTTCAGATTATCTGTGTAGCCTTGTAAACACATCATAATCCAAAGCAGTTGAGCTTTACCAATAAAATGTAAATCAACACAATAGAGCCAACTGCATAATTAAAACAAAAGTATACCGGGCTTCCCTGGTGGCACAGTGGTTGAGAGTCTGCCTGCCGATGCAGGGGCCCTGGGTTCGTGCCTCGGTTCGGGAAGATACCACATGCAGCGGAGGGGCTAGGCCCGTGAGCCATGGCCACTGAGCCGGCGGGTCGGGAGCCTGTGCTCCGTAACGGGGGAGGCCACAACAGTGAGAGGCCCACGTACTGAAGAAAAAAAAAAAACATACCTCCATCAACCCAAGCAGATTACAAAATAGCAAGCAGATTTTAAAATAATAGTCTACAAGCCTGCTTTTTTAAATATATAACTAAATGCATTGAATATCTTATATAAAAAGCCAAAAGATAGAGTTGAAACCGAATATCAAAAGTAAACATCTCCTTCCCCAAAACCCTAACTCCACTCCAGTCATGAGGAGAACATCACACAAAGCCAAGTTGAAGGACAGTCTATGAAATATGTGAACCAGGACTCTTCAAAATTGTCATTAAGAAAAGGAAAGTCTGGGACTTTCCTGGTGGTGCACTAGTTAAGAATCCATCTGCCAATGCAGGGGACACCGGTTCCAGCCCTGGTCCGGGAAGATCCCACATGCCGCAGAGCAAGTAAGCCCGTACATCACAACTACTGAGCCTGCGCTCTAGAGCCCGCCAGCCACAACAACTGAGGCCACACGCTGCAACTAATGAAGCCCGCGCACTCTAGGGCCTGTGTGCCGCAAATACTGAGCCCAGGTGCTGCAATTACTGAAGCCCGCACTCTTAGAGCCCACGCTCCGCAACAAGAGAAGCCACCACAATGAGAAGTCCGCGCACCACAATAAAGAGTAGCCCCCACTTGCCACAACTAGAGAAAGCCTGCGTGCAGCAAAAAAGACTCAACTCAGCCAAATATAAACAATAATAAAAAAATAAATAAAGGCATCATCACATAAACACAAATGAGGAAATATTTTTTTTAAAAAAAGAATAACGGGCGGGGCAGTGGTTAAGAATCTGCCTGCCAGTGCAGGGGACACGGATTTGAGCCCTGGTCCTGGAAGATCCCACATGCTGCAGTGCAACTAAGCCCGTGAGCCACAACTACTGAGCCTGCGCTTCTGGAGCCTGTGCTCCGCAACAAGAGGCGCCACGGCACTGAGAGGCCCACGAACCACGATGAGGAGTGGCCCCTGCTCGCCGCAACTAGAGAAGGCTCTCGCACAGAAACGAAGACCCAACACAGCCAAAAATAAATAAAATATAAATAAAAATAAATACATTTAAAAGGAAAACCTATACATTTCCCTTTCTGCAAATGTAGGTTTTCGAGGCAAGAGTAGAGCCTCAGAAAGAATGTCTGCAAACAGAACAATCACTAGTTCATTAAGTACAAATTGTAGGATACTTTTGGAGAATCCCATCACAGCTAGATAATTGGTCCAGGACCAAAAGTAACTACTGGAAGAAAAATGAAATCAACAGTGTACCACAGAGGTGGGAGGCACACTGGCCTGGACTAAGACATGTTCAGTCATAGATAATAAGGGTGGTGATTTTTAAGCATCATTCTCGACCCACTGTGGACTTCCTTCTGCAGCAGTATAAGGATACCACCAGATCATCTTGAAATCAAGTCATGAAATGTACCTTTATATTTCTAAAAATCAATGATCGTCCTTAAATTAACTTTTCTTATTAATTTAGTCATGGTGCTCTTTTACTTCTAAAACATTAAATCTTATTTGATTAGAGACAGACTTCAAAAAATAAAAATAAACTGTGATCAAATAGCAGGAACAAACAGTAGTAACTAAAATTTCTTCAATCTAAACTGGAGATGATTTCTGTATCTCTGTCTTTTACATTTGTCTCCATTAGGGGAAAAAATATGTACCTCATAATTAACTTGGCTGGAATGAATCAGACTGCATTTGTAAAAGTCTCAGAAGACCAATGAGCTGTGCTAAACAGTACCACTATCCACCTGAGCAGAAATTACTATCCTTAAGTTTCTATACATAACTAACACAACAAAAATTTTAACAAAAGAAGAACTACTAGAAACAAATTAGAGATTCATGTTTTTAAGTCAGTAATTTGCCTTTAGTCAGTAATTTGCCTCATACATTATGATTTTCCCTGTGGAAACCCAATTATTATCCTGAAAACAAGACCACTTTACAAAGCAAATGCATTGTGACAAAAGAAAGAAAAGGCAGATTGATACATTATTAAAATAACTCACACGCCATACCCTGAGGAGTAAGGAAGCCATGGCAGAGCAGGCCCCCTTCTCCTCAATGGACAGCACAGCTGTGGGGAAGACACTGCAGCTAGCAGAAGCGTGTCACACTTCCTCAGGGAGGAAGCAAGTTACAGACAACTCTACAGAGGGCACCCATAAACTCACGGCCACGCTCATTACCCAACGTTCAGGCCACCCAGAGGCTGACTGCAGCCCAACTTTCCCACCATCCCCACACAGGCCCCAGGAACCGTCAGGCCTCTGAGGCTCTGCCAATGCCCTTCCCTCCACCCAAATATCCTTTCCCTCCTCTCTCCGGACCTCAATCCTGCCCAGCTCTAAATGAGCACTGCAAGGCCTATTTCCCTAAGAATGCCTCTCTCAAAACCAAAATTACTTCCTCGAGAATGATCTGCCTCTTACTCATCCATCATTATCTTGGATTAAATACATCAGGTAAGATGCCTTATCTGACCAACACAACTATTTTAGAAATAAGAGTCATGTTTTAGACCATGTATGACATGACATGACAACCATTCAGCTCACGAAAACCATTCAATAAATACTCTAATTGAATTGCCCAAAGAGTTGACCTAAAATAACCTAAATGCCAAGCATTCCAAGAACCGTCCTGAACCAAATTCACTTCTCATTCGAATGCCAATGTCACAGAAAGGGATGTTGTATTGTCCTTAAATGTACTTGCCTTTATCCAAAACTAGAATCTCTGATGAATCTATGGGACACACATGTAAAATATTCTGCAAAGGAAAAAAGCTTTATTTAGTGTACTGTGCTTAATATTCAGCCAGACCTGCATTTTTCTCTAAACCTTATACAATTACTTAGTCTGCAAGAAGCATTAGAAGAGAGACAATGTCTATTGAGAAAAATACGGGAAGCGAAGGTCATCAATCATTTTCTACTTTCAATAATCTCTTTCATAAAGAGGTAAATGCTCCTAAATTCCAGAATGAATGGAATTCAATACAGCAAAGTAAAATGCTTTAAATACATAAAACAAATATCTTGGTGGACCTTCCACCATCTGTTTTAGTAACTTAAATTATAAAAAACACCCTAAATTTAAGAAAAGTTATATCAACAGCTAAAATTGAGATATTTTTCCATCTATTACTTTGATTTTCCTGACCCATTTTTGAGAATTGTCAGCATTCTGGATCAATAATGCCAAATTATTTCTTGAAGACAGTGAGATTCCTCCCAAGTCATCTAACATGCTCACTAATCAATAAAGATAAGAACAAACAAGAAAGCCATATTTATGAAGCAAGCAAATTATATTAAAAGACTGACTTTGAGAAAAGGTTGCTGCTTGCCAAGAAAATTTTATTATTATAAAACTTTTTCTGTCATTTGTATTACTTCATTTTCCCTTTCAGATTATCTGTGTAGCCTTGTAAACACATCATAATCCAAAGCAGTTGAGCTTTACCAATAAAATGTAAATCAACACAATAGAGCCAACTGCATAATTAAAACAAAAGTATACCGGGCTTCCCTGGTGGCACAGTGGTTGAGAGTCTGCCTGCCGATGCAGGGGCCCTGGGTTCGTGCCTCGGTTCGGGAAGATACCACATGCAGCGGAGGGGCTAGGCCCGTGAGCCATGGCCACTGAGCCGGCGGGTCGGGAGCCTGTGCTCCGTAACGGGGGAGGCCACAACAGTGAGAGGCCCACGTACTGAAAAAAAAAAAAAAACATACCACCATCAACCCAAGCAGATTACAAAATAGCAAGCAGATTTTAAAATAATAGTCTACAAGCCTGCTTTTTTAAATATATAACTAAATGCATTGAATATCTTATATAAAAAGCCAAAAGATAGAGTTGAAACCGAATATCAAAAGTAAACATCTCCTTCCCCAAAACCCTAACTCCACTCCAGTCATGAGGAGAACATCAGACAAAGCCAAGTTGAAGGACAGTCTATGAAATATGTGAACCAGGACTCTTCAAAATTGTCATTAAGAAAAGGAAAGTCTGGGACTTTCCTGGTGGTGCACTAGTTAAGAATCCATCTGCCAATGCAGGGGACACCGGTTCCAGCCCTGGTCCGGGAAGATCCCACATGCCGCAGAGCAAGTAAGCCCGTACATCACAACTACTGAGCCTGCGCTCTAGAGCCCGCCAGCCACAACAACTGAGGCCACACGCTGCAACTAATGAAGCCCGCGCACTCTAGGGCCTGTGTGCCGCAAATACTGAGCCCAGGTGCTGCAATTACTGAAGCCCGCACTCTTAGAGCCCACGCTCCGCAACAAGAGAAGCCACCACAATGAGAAGTCCGCGCACCACAATAAAGAGTAGCCCCCACTTGCCACAACTAGAGAAAGCCTGCGCGCAGCAACAAAGACTCAACTCAGACAAATATAAACAATAATAAAAAAATAAATAAAGGCATCATCACATAAACACAAATGAGGAAATATTTTTTTTAAAAAAAGAATAACGGGCGGGGCAGTGGTTAAGAATCCGCCTGCCAGTGCAGGGGACACGGATTTGAGCCCTGGTCCTGGAAGATCCCACATGCTGCAGTGCAACTAAGCCCGTGAGCCACAACTACTGAGCCTGCGCTTCTGGAGCCTGTGCTCCGCAACAAGAGGCGCCACGGCACTGAGAGGCCCACGAACCACGATGAGGAGTGGCCCCTGCTCGCCGCAACTAGAGAAGGCCCTCGCACAGAAACGAAGACCCAACACAGCCAAAAATAAATAAAATATAAATAAAAATAAATACATTTAAAAGGAAAACCTATACATTTCCCTTTCTGCAAATGTAGGTTTTCGAGGCAAGAGTAGAGCCTCAGAAAGAGTGTCTGCAAACAGAAAAATCACTAGTTCACTAAGGACAAATTGTAGGATACTTTTGGAGAATCCCATCACAGCTAGATAATTGGTCCAGGACCAAAAGTAACTACTGGAAGAAAAATGAAATCAACAGTGTACCACAGAGGTGGGAGGCACACTGGCCTGGACTAAGACATGTTCAGTCATAGATAATAAGGGTGGTGATTTTTAAGCATCATTCTCGACCCACTGTGGACTTCCTTCTGCAGCAGTATAAGGATACCACCAGATCATCTTGAAATCAAGTCATGAAATGTACCTTTATATTTCTAAAAATCAATGATCGTCCTTAAATTAACTTTTCTTATTAATTTAGTCATGGTGCTCTTTTACTTCTAAAACATTAAATCTTATTTGATTAGAGACAGACTTCAAAAAATAAAAATAAACTGTGATCAAATAGCAGGAACAAACAGTAGTAACTAAAATTTCTTCAATCTAAACTGGAGATGATTTCTGTATCTCTGTCTTTTACATTTGTCTCCATTAGGGGAAAAAATATGTACCTCATAATTAACTTGGCTGGAATGAATCAGACTGCATTTGTAAAAGTCTCAGAAGACCAATGAGCTGTGCTAAACAGTACCACTATCCACCTGAGCAGAAATTACTATCCTTAAGTTTCTATACATAACTAACACAACAAAAATTTAAACAAAAGAAGAACTACTAGAAACAAATTAGAGATTCATGTTTTTAAGTCAGTAATTTGCCTTTAGTCAGTAATTTGCCTCATACATTATGATTTTCCCTGTGGAAACCCAATTATTATCCTGAAAACAAGACCACTTTACAAAGCAAATGCATTGTGACAAAAGAAAGAAAAGGCAGATTGATACATTATTAAAATAACTCACACGCCATACCCTGAGGAGTAAGGAAGCCATGGCAGAGCAGGCCCCCTTCTCCTCAATGGACAGCACAGCTGTGGGGAAGACACTGCAGCTAGCAGAAGCGTGTCACACTTCCTCAGGGAGGAAGCAAGTTACAGACAACTCTACAGAGGGCACCCATAAACTCACGGCCACGCTCATTACCCAACGTCCAGGCCACCCAGAGGCTGACTGCAGCCCAACTTTCCCACCATCCCCACACAGGCCCCAGGAACCGTCAGGCCTCTGAGGCTCTGCCAATGCCCTTCCCTCCACCCAAATATCCTTTCCCTCCTCTCTCCGGACCTCAATCCTGCCCAGCTCTAAATGAGCACTGCAAGGCCTATTTCCCTAAGAATGCCTCTCTCAAAACCAAAATTACTTCCTCGAGAATGATCTGCCTCTTACTCATCCATCATTATCTTGGATTAAATACATCAGGTAAGATGCCTTATCTGACCAACACAACTATTTTAGAAATAAGAGTCATGTTTTAGACCATCTATGACATGACATGACAACCATTCAGCTCACGAAAACCATTCAATAAATACTCTAATTGAATTGCCCAAAGAGTTGACCTAAAATAACCTAAATGCCAAGCATTCCAAGAACCGTCCTGAACCAAATTCACTTCTCATTCGAATGCCAATGTCACAGACAGGGATGTTGTATTGTCCTTAAATGTACTTGCCTTTATCCAAAACTAGAATCTCTGATGAATCTATGGGACACACATGTAAAATATTCTGCAAAGGAAAAAAGCTTTATTTAGTGTACTGTGCTTAATATTCAGCCAGACCTGCATTTTTCTCTAAACCTTATACAATTACTTAGTCTGCAAGGAGCATTAGAAGAGAGACAATGTCTATTGAGAAAAATACGGGAAGCGAAGGTCATCAATCATTTTCTACTTTCAATAATCTCTTTCATAAAGAGGTAAATGCTCCTAAATTCCAGAATGAATGGAATTCAATACAGCAAAGTAAAATGCTTTAAATACATAAAACAAATATCTTGGTGGACCTTCCACCATCTGTTTTAGTAACTTAAATTATAAAAAACACCCTAAATTTAAGAAAAGTTATATCAACAGCTAAAATTGAGATATTTTTCCATCTATTACTTTGATTTTCCTGACCCATTTTTGAGAATTGTCAGCATTCTGGATCAATAATGCCAAATTATTTCTTGAAGACAGTGAGATTCCTCCCAAGTCATCTAACATGCTCACTAATCAATAAAGATAAGAACAAACAAGAAAGCCATATTTATGAAGCAAGCAAATTATATTAATAGACTGACTTTGAGAAAAGGTTGCTGCTTGCCAAGAAAATTTTATTATTATAAAACTTTTTCTGTCATTTGTATTACTTCATTTTCCCTTTCAGATTATCTGTGTAGCCTTGTAAACACATCATAATCCAAAGCAGTTGAGCTTTACCAATAAAATGTAAATCAACACAATAGAGCCAACTGCATAATTAAAACAAAAGTATACCGGGCTTCCCTGGTGGCACAGTGGTTGAGAGTCTGCCTGCCGATGCAGGGGCCCTGGGTTCGTGCCTCGGTTCGGGAAGATACCACATGCAGCGGAGGGGCTAGGCCCGTGAGCCATGGCCACTGAGCCGGCGGGTCGGGAGCCTGTGCTCCGTAATGGGGGAGGCCACAACAGTGAGAGGCCCACGTACTGAAAAAAAAAAAAAAACATACCACCATCAACCCAAGCAGATTACAAAATAGCAAGCAGATTTTAAAATAATAGTCTACAAGCCTGCTTTTTTAAATATATAACTAAATGCATTGAATATCTTATATAAAAAGCCAAAAGATAGAGTTGAAACCGAATATCAAAAGTAAACATCTCCTTCCCCAAAACCCTAACTCCACTCCAGTCATGAGGAGAACATCACACAAAGCCAAGTTGAAGGACAGTCTATGAAATATGTGAACCAGGACTCTTCAAAATTGTCATTAAGAAAAGGAAAGTCTGGGACTTTCCTGGTGGTGCACTAGTTAAGAATCCATCTGCCAATGCAGGGGACACCGGTTCCAGCCCTGGTCCGGGAAGATCCCACATGCCGCAGAGCAAGTAAGCCCGTACATCACAACTACTGAGCCTGCGCTCTAGAGCCCGCCAGCCACAACAACTGAGGCCACACGCTGCAACTAATGAAGCCCGCGCACTCTAGGGCCTGTGTGCCGCAAATACTGAGCCCAGGTGCTGCAATTACTGAAGCCCGCACTCTTAGAGCCCACGCTCCGCAACAAGAGAAGCCACCACAATGAGAAGTCCGCGCACCACAATAAAGAGTAGCCCCCACTTGCCACAACTAGAGAAAGCCTGCGCGCAGCAACAAAGACTCAACTCAGCCAAATATAAACAATAATAAAAAAATAAATAAAGGCATCATCACATAAACACAAATGAGGAAATATTTTTTTTAAAAAAAGAATAACGGGCGGGGCAGTGGTTAAGAATCCGCCTGCCAGTGCAGGGGACACGGATTTGAGCCCTGGTCCTGGAAGATCCCACATGCTGCAGTGCAACTAAGCCCGTGAGCCACAACTACTGAGCCTGCGCTTCTGGAGCCTGTGCTCCGCAACAAGAGGCGCCACGGCACTGAGAGGCCCACGAACCACGATGAGGAGTGGCCCCTGCTCGCCGCAACTAGAGAAGGCCCTCGCACAGAAACGAAGACCCAACACAGCCAAAAATAAATAAAATATAAATAAAAATAAATACATTTAAAAGGAAAACCTATACATTTCCCTTTCTGCAAATGTAGGTTTTCGAGGCAAGAGTAGAGCCTCAGAAAGAATGTCTGCAAACAGAACAATCACTAGTTCACTAAGTACAAATTGTAGGATACTTTTGGAGAATCCCATCACAGCTAGATAATTGGTCCAGGACCAAAAGTAACTACTGGAAGAAAAATGAAATCAACAGTGTACCACAGAGGTGGGAGGCACACTGGCCTGGACTAAGACATGTTCAGTCATAGATAATAAGGGTGGTGATTTTTAAGCATCATTCTCGACCCACTGTGGACTTCCTTCTGCAGCAGTATAAGGATACCACCAGATCATCTTGAAATCAAGTCATGAAATGTACCTTTATATTTCTAAAAATCAATGATCGTCCTTAAATTAACTTTTCTTATTAATTTAGTCATGGTGCTCTTTTACTTCTAAAACATTAAATCTTATTTGATTAGAGACAGACTTCAAAAAATAAAAATAAACTGTGATCAAATAGCAGGAACAAACAGTAGTAACTAAAATTTCTTCAATCTAAACTGGAGATGATTTCTGTATCTCTGTCTTTTACATTTGTCTCCATTAGGGGAAAAATATGTACCTCATAATTAACTTGGCTGGAATGAATCAGACTGCATTTGTAAAAGTCTCAGAAGACCAATGAGCTGTGCTAAACAGTACCACTATCCACCTGAGCAGAAATTACTATCCTTAAGTTTCTATACATAACTAACACAACAAAAATTTAAACAAAAGAAGAACTACTAGAAACAAATTAGAGATTCATGTTTTTAAGTCAGTAATTTGCCTTTAGTCAGTAATTTGCCTCATACATTATGATTTTCCCTGTGGAAACCCAATTATTATCCTGAAAACAAGACCACTTTACAAAGCAAATGCATTGTGACAAAAGAAAGAAAAGGCAGATTGATACATTATTAAAATAACTCACACGCCATACCCTGAGGAGTAAGGAAGCCATGGCAGAGCAGGCCCCCTTCTCCTCAATGGACAGCACAGCTGTGGGGAAGACACTGCAGCTAGCAGAAGCGTGTCACACTTCCTCAGGGAGGAAGCAAGTTACAGACAACTCTACAGAGGGCACCCATAAACTCACGGCCACGCTCATTACCCAACGTCCAGGCCAACCACAGGCTGACTGCAGCCCAACTTTCCCACCATTCCCACACAGGCCCCAGGAACCGTCAGGCCTCTGAGGCTCTGCCAATGCCCTTCCCTCCACCCAAATATCCTTTCCCTCCTCTCTCCGGACCTCAATCCTGCCCAGCTCTAAATGAGCACTGCAAGGCCTATTTCCATAAGAATGCCTCTCTCAAAACCAAAATTACTTCCTCGAGAATGATCTGCCTCTTACTCATCCATCATTATCTTGGATTAAATACATCAGGTAAGATGCCTTATCTGACCAACACAACTATTTTAGAAATAAGAGTCATGTTTTAGACCATCTATGACATGACATGACAACCATTCAGCTCACGAAAACCATTCAATAAATACTCTAATTGAATTGCCCAAAGAGTTGACCTAAAATAACCTAAATGCCAAGCATTCCAAGAACCGTCCTGAACCAAATTCACTTCTCATTCGAATGCCAATGTCACAGAAAGGGATGTTGTATTGTCCTTAAATGTACTTGCCTTTATCCAAAACTAGAATCTCTGATGAATCTATGGGACACACATGTAAAATATTCTGCAAAGGAAAAAAGCTTTATTTAGTGTACTGTGCTTAATATTCAGCCAGACCTGCATTTTTCTCTAAACCTTATACAATTACTTAGTCTGCAAGAAGCATTAGAAGAGAGACAATGTCTATTGAGAAAAATACGGGAAGCGAAGGTCATCAATCATTTTCTACTTTCAATAATCTCTTTCATAAAGAGGTAAATGCTCCTAAATTCCAGAATGAATGGAATTCAATACAGCAAAGTAAAATGCTTTAAATACATAAAACAAATATCTTGGTGGACCTTCCACCATCTGTTTTAGTAACTTAAATTATAAAAAACACCCTAAATTTAAGAAAAGTTATATCAACAGCTAAAATTGAGATATTTTTCCATCTATTACTTTGATTTTCCTGACCCATTTTTGAGAATTGTCAGCATTCTGGATCAATAATGCCAAATTATTTCTTGAAGACAGTGAGATTCCTCCCAAGTCATCTAACATGCTCACTAATCAATAAAGATAAGAACAAACAAGAAAGCCATATTTATGAAGCAAGCAAATTATATTAAAAGACTGACTTTGAGAAAAGGTTGCTGCTTGCCAAGAAAATTTTATTATTATAAAACTTTTTCTGTCATTTGTATTACTTCATTTTCCCTTTCAGATTATCTGTGTAGCCTTGTAAACACATCATAATCCAAAGCAGTTGAGCTTTACCAATAAAATGTAAATCAACACAATAGAGCCAACTGCATAATTAAAACAAAAGTATACCGGGCTTCCCTGGTGGCACAGTGGTTGAGAGTCTGCCTGCCGATGCAGGGGCCCTGGGTTCGTGCCTCGGTTCGGGAAGATACCACATGCAGCGGAGAGGCTAGGCCCGTGAGCCATGGCCACTGAGTCGGCGGGTCGGGAGCCTGTGCTCCGTAACGGGGGAGGCCACAACAGTGAGAGGCCCACGTACTGAAAAAAAAAAAAAAACATACCACCATCAACCCAAGCAGATTACAAAATAGCAAGCAGATTTTAAAATAATAGTCTACAAGCCTGCTTTTTTAAATATATAACTAAATGCATTGAATATCTTATATAAAAAGCCAAAAGATAGAGTTGAAACCGAATATCAAAAGTAAACATCTCCTTCCCCAAAACCCTAACTCCACTCCAGTCATGAGGAGAACATCACACAAAGCCAAGTTGAAGGACAGTCTATGAAATATGTGAACCAGGACTCTTCAAAATTGTCATTAAGAAAAGGAAAGTCTGGGACTTTCCTGGTGGTGCACTAGTTAAGAATCCATCTGCCAATGCAGGGGACACCGGTTCCAGCCCTGGTCCGGGAAGATCCCACATGCCGCAGAGCAAGTAAGCCCGTACATCACAACTACTGAGCCTGCGCTCTAGAGCCCGCCAGCCACAACAACTGAGGCCACACGCTGCAACTAATGAAGCCCGCGCACTCTAGGGCCTGTGTGCCGCAAATACTGAGCCCAGGTGCTGCAATTACTGAAGCCCGCACTCTTAGAGCCCACGCTCCGCAACAAGAGAAGCCACCACAATGAGAAGTCCGCGCACCACAATAAAGAGTAGCCCCCACTTGCCACAACTAGAGAAAGCCTGCGCGCAGCAACAAAGACTCAACTCAGCCAAATATAAACAATAATAAAAAAATAAATAAAGGCATCATCACATAAACACAAATGAGGAAATATTTTTTTTAAAAAAAGAATAACGGGCGGGGCAGTGGTTAAGAATCCGCCTGCCAGTGCAGGGGACACGGATTTGAGCCCTGGTCCTGGAAGATCCCACATGCTGCAGTGCAACTAAGCCCGTGAGCCACAACTACTGAGCCTGCGCTTCTGGAGCCTGTGCTCCGCAACAAGAGGCGCCACGGCACTGAGAGGCCCACGAACCACGATGAGGAGTGGCCCCTGCTCGCCGCAACTAGAGAAGGCCCTCGCACAGAAACGAAGACCCAACACAGCCAAAAATAAATAAAATATAAATAAAAATAAATACATTTAAAAGGAAAACCTATACATTTCCCTTTCTGCAAATGTAGGTTTTCGAGGCAAGAGTAGAGCCTCAGAAAGAGTGTCTGCAAACAGAAAAATCACTAGTTCACTAAGGACAAATTGTAGGATACTTTTGGAGAATCCCATCACAGCTAGATAATTGGTCCAGGACCAAAAGTAACTACTGGAAGAAAAATGAAATCAACAGTGTACCACAGAGGTGGTAGGCACACTGGCCTGGACTAAGACATGTTCAGTCATAGATAATAAGGGTGGTGATTTTTAAGCATCATTCTCGACCCACTGTGGACTTCCTTCTGCAGCAGTATAAGGATACCACCAGATCATCTTGAAATCAAGTCATGAAATGTACCTTTATATTTCTAAAAATCAATGATCGTCCTTAAATTAACTTTTCTTATTAATTTAGTCATGGTGCTCTTTTACTTCTAAAACATTAAATCTTATTTGATTAGAGACAGACTTCAAAAAATAAAAATAAACTGTGATCAAATAGCAGGAACAAACAGTAGTAACTAAAATTTCTTCAATCTAAACTGGAGATGATTTCTGTATCTCTGTCTTTTACATTTGTCTCCATTAGGGGAAAAAATATGTACCTCATAATTAACTTGGCTGGAATGAATCAGACTGCATTTGTAAAAGTCTCAGAAGACCAATGAGCTGTGCTAAACAGTACCACTATCCACCTGAGCAGAAATTACTATCCTTAAGTTTCTATACATAACTAACACAACAAAAATTTAAACAAAAGAAGAACTACTAGAAACAAATTAGAGATTCATGTTTTTAAGTCAGTAATTTGCCTTTAGTCAGTAATTTGCCTCATACATTATGATTTTCCCTGTGGAAACCCAATTATTATCCTGAAAACAAGACCACTTTACAAAGCAAATGCATTGTGACAAAAGAAAGAAAAGGCAGATTGATACATTATTAAAATAACTCACACGCCATACCCTGAGGAGTAAGGAAGCCATGGCAGAGCAGGCCCCCTTCTCCTCAATGGACAGCACAGCTGTGGGGAAGACACTGCAGCTAGCAGAAGCGTGTCACACTTCCTCAGGGAGGAAGCAAGTTACAGACAACTCTACAGAGGGCACCCATAAACTCACGGCCACGCTCATTACCCAACGTCCAGGCCACCCAGAGGCTGACTGCAGCCCAACTTTCCCACCATTCCCACACAGGCCCCAGGAACCGTCAGGCCTCTGAGGCTCTGCCAATGCCCTTCCCTCCACCCAAATATCCTTTCCCTCCTCTCTCCGGACCTCAATCCTGCCCAGCTCTAAATGAGCACTGCAAGGCCTATTTCCCTAAGAATGCCTCTCTCAAAACCAAAATTACTTCCTCGAGAATGATCTGCCTCTTACTCATCCATCATTATCTTGGATTAAATACATCAGGTAAGATGCCTTATCTGACCAACACAACTATTTTAGAAATAAGAGTCATGTTTTAGACCATCTATGACATGACATGACAACCATTCAGCTCACGAAAACCATTCAATAAATACTCTAATTGAATTGCCCAAAGAGTTGACCTAAAATAACCTAAATGCCAAGCATTCCAAGAACCGTCCTGAACCAAATTCACTTCTCATTCGAATGCCAATGTCACAGAAAGGGATGTTGTATTGTCCTTAAATGTACTTGCCTTTATCCAAAACTAGAATCTCTGATGAATCTATGGGACACACATGTAAAATACTCTGCAAAGGAAAAAAGCTTTATTTAGTGTACTGTGCTTAATATTCAGCCAGACCTGCATTTTTCTCTAAACCTTATACAATTACTTAGTATGCAAGAAGCATTAGAAGAGAGACAAAGTCTATTGAGAAAAATACT
The DNA here is from genome assembly GCF_964165515.1 of Mesoplodon bidens. NCBI lineage: Eukaryota > Metazoa > Chordata > Mammalia > Artiodactyla > Ziphiidae > Mesoplodon > Mesoplodon bidens. Next base: position 38,185 of record NW_027671795.1, on the reverse strand, counting down.
GGAAGCGAAGGTCATCAATCATTTTCTACTTTCAATAATCTCTTTCATAAAGAGGTAAATGCTCCTAAATTCCAGAATGAATGGAATTCAATACAGCAAAGTAAAATGCTTTAAATACATAAAACAAATATCTTGGTGGACCTTCCACCATCTGTTTTAGTAACTTAAATTATAAAAAAAAACCCTAAATTTAAGAAAAGTTATATCAACAGCTAAAATTGAGATTTTTTTTTCCATCTATTACTTTGATTTTCCTGACCCATTTTTGAGAATTGTCAGCATTCTGGATCAATAATGCCAAATTATTTGTTGAAGACAGTGAGATTCCTCCCAAGTCATCTAACATGCTCACTAATCAATAAAGATAAGAACAAACAAGAAAGCCATATTTATGAAGCAAGCAAATTATATTAAAAGACTGACTTTGAGAAAAGGTTGCTGCTTGCCAAGAAAATTTTATTATTATAAAACTTTTTCTGTCATTTGTATTACTTCATTTTCCCTTTCAGATTATCTGTGTAGCCTTGTAAACACATCATAATCCAAAGCAGTTGAGCTTTACCAATAAAATGTAAATCAACACAATAGAGCCAACTGCATAATTAAAACAAAAGTATACCAGGCTTCCCTGGTGGCACAGTGGTTGAGAGTCTGCCTGCCGATGCAGGGGCCCTGGGTTCGTGCCTCGGTTCGGGAAGATACCACATGCAGCGGAGGGGCTAGGCCCGTGAGCCATGGCCACTGAGCCGGCGGGTCAGGAGCCTGTGCTCCGTAACGGGGGAGGCCACAACAGTGAGAGGCCCACGTACTGAAAAAAAAAAAAAAACATACCACCATCAACCCAAGCAGATTACAAAATAGCAAGCAGATTTTAAAATAATAGTCTACAAGCCTGCTTTTTTAAATATATAACTAAATGCATTGAATATCTTATATAAAAAGCCAAAAGATAGAGTTGAAACCGAATATCAAAAGTAAACATCTCCTTCCCCAAAACCCTAACTCCACTCCAGTCATGAGGAGAACATCACACAAAGCCAAGTTGAAGGACAGTCTATGAAATATGTGAACCAGGACTCTTCAAAATTGTCATTAAGAAAAGGAAAGTCTGGGACTTTCCTGGTGGTGCACTAGTTAAGAATCCATCTGCCAATGCAGGGGACACCGGTTCCAGCCCTGGTCCGGGAAGATCCCACATGCCGCAGAGCAAGTAAGCCCGTACATCACAACTACTGAGCCTGCGCTCTAGAGCCCGCCAGCCACAACAACTGAGGCCACACGCTGCAACTAATGAAGCCCGCGCACTCTAGGGCCTGTGTGCCGCAAATACTGAGCCCAGGTGCTGCAATTACTGAAGCCCGCACTCTTAGAGCCCACGCTCCGCAACAAGAGAAGCCACCACAATGAGAAGTCCGCGCACCACAATAAAGAGTAGCCCCCACTTGCCACAACTAGAGAAAGCCTGCGCGCAGCAACAAAGACTCAACTCAGCCAAATATAAACAATAATAAAAAAATAAATAAAGGCATCATCACATAAACACAAATGAGGAAATATTTTTTTTAAAAAAAGAATAACGGGCGGGGCAGTGGTTAAGAATCTGCCTGCCAGTGCAGGGGACACGGATTTGAGCCCTGGTCCGGGAAGATCCCACATGCTGCAGTGCAACTAAGCCCGTGAGCCACAACTACTGAGCCTGCGCTTCTGGAGCCTGTGCTCCGCAACAAGAGGCGCCACGGCACTGAGAGGCCCACGAACCACGATGAGGAGTGGCCCCTGCTCGCCGCAACTAGAGAAGGCCCTCGCACAGAAACGAAGACCCAACACAGCCAAAAATAAATAAAATATAAATAAAAATAAATACATTTAAAAGAAAAACCTATACATTTCCCTTTCTGCAAATGTAGGTTTTCGAGGCAAGAGTAGAGCCTCAGAAAGAATGTCTGCAAACAGAACAATCACTAGTTCACTAAGGACAAATTGTAGGATACTTTTGGAGAATCCCATCACAGCTAGATAATTGGTCCAGGACCAAAAGTAACTACTGGAAGAAAAATGAAATCAACAGTGTACCACAGAGGTGGGAGGCACACTGGCCTGGACTAAGACATGTTCAGTCATAGATAATAAGGGTGGTGATTTTTAAGCATCATTCTCGACCCACTGTGGACTTCCTTCTGCAGCAGTATAAGGATACCACCAGATCATCTTGAAATCAAGTCATGAAATGTACCTTTATATTTCTAAAAATCAATGATCGTCCTTAAATTAACTTTTCTTATTAATTTAGTCATGGTGCTCTTTTACTTCTAAAACATTAAATCTTATTTGATTAGAGACAGACTTCAAAAAATAAAAATAAACTGTGATCAAATAGCAGGAACAAACAGTAGTAACTAAAATTTCTTCAATCTAAACTGGAGATGATTTCTGTATCTCTGTCTTTTACATTTGTCTCCATTAGGGGAAAAAATATGTACCTCATAATTAACTTGGCTGGAATGAATCAGACTGCATTTGTAAAAGTCTCAGAAGACCAATGAGCTGTGCTAAACAGTACCACTATCCACCTGAGCAGAAATTACTATCCTTAAGTTTCTATACATAACTAACACAACAAAAATTTAAACAAAAGAAGAACTACTAGAAACAAATTAGAGATTCATGTTTTTAAGTCAGTAATTTGCCTTTAGTCAGTAATTTGCCTCATACATTATGATTTTCCCTGTGGAAACCCAATTATTATCCTGAAAACAAGACCACTTTACAAAGCAAATGCATTGTGACAAAAGAAAGAAAAGGCAGATTGATACATTATTAAAATAACTCACACGCCATACCCTGAGGAGTAAGGAAGCCATGGCAGAGCAGGCCCCCTTCTCCTCAATGGACAGCACAGCTGTGGGGAAGACACTGCAGCTAGCAGAAGCGTGTCACACTTCCTCAGGGAGGAAGCAAGTTACAGACAACTCTACAGAGGGCACCCATAAACTCACGGCCACGCTCATTACCCAACGTCCAGGCCACCCAGAGGCTGACTGCAGCCCAACTTTCCCACCATTCCCACACAGGCCCCAGGAACCGTCAGGCCTCTGAGGCTCTGCCAATGCCCTTCCCTCCACCCAAATATCCTTTCCCTCCTCTCTCCGGACCTCAATCCTGCCCAGCTCTAAATGAGCACTGCAAGGCCTATTTCCCTAAGAATGCCTCTCTCAAAACCAAAATTACTTCCTCGAGAATGATCTGCCTCTTACTCATCCATCATTATCTTGGATTAAATACATCAGGTAAGATGCCTTATCTGACCAACACAACTATTTTAGAAATAAGAGTCATGTTTTAGACCATCTATGACATGACATGACAACCATTCAGCTCACGAAAACCATTCAATAAATACTCTAATTGAATTGCCCAAAGAGTTGACCTAAAATAACCTAAATGCCAAGCATTCCAAGAACCGTCCTGAACCAAATTCACTTCTCATTCGAATGCCAATGTCACAGACAGGGATGTTGTATTGTCCTTAAATGTACTTGCCTTTATCCAAAACTAGAATCTCTGATGAATCTATGGGACACACATGTAAAATATTCTGCAAAGGAAAAAAGCTTTATTTAGTGTACTGTGCTTAATATTCAGCCAGACCTGCATTTTTCTCTAAACCTTATACAATTACTTAGTCTGCAAGAAGCATTAGAAGAGAGACAATGTCTATTGAGAAAAATACGGGAAGCGAAGGTCATCAATCATTTTCTACTTTCAATAATCTCTTTCATAAAGAGGTAAATGCTCCTAAATTCCAGAATGAATGGAATTCAATACAGCAAAGTAAAATGCTTTAAATACATAAAACAAATATCTTGGTGGACCTTCCACCATCTGTTTTAGTAACTTAAATTATAAAAAACACCCTAAATTTAAGAAAAGTTATATCAACAGCTAAAATTGAGATATTTTTCCATCTATTACTTTGATTTTCCTGACCCGTTTTTGAGAATTCTCAGCATTCTGGATCAATAATGCCAAATTATTTCTTGAAGACAGTGAGATTCCTCCCAAGTCATCTAACATGCTCACTAATCAATAAAGATAAGAACAAACAAGAAAGCCATATTTATGAAGCAAGCAAATTATATTAAAAGACTGACTTTGAGAAAAGGTTGCTGCTTGCCAAGAAAATTTTATTATTATAAAACTTTTTCTGTCATTTGTATTACTTCATTTTCCCTTTCAGATTATCTGTGTAGCCTTGTAAACACATCATAATCCAAAGCAGTTGAGCTTTACCAATAAAATGTAAATCAACACAATAGAGCCAACTGCATAATTAAAACAAAAGTATACCGGGCTTCCCTGGTGGCACAGTGGTTGAGAGTCTGCCTGCCGATGCAGGGGCCCTGGGTTCGTGCCTCGGTTCGGGAAGATACCACATGCAGCGGAGGGGCTAGGCCCGTGAGCCATGGCCACTGAGCCGGCGGGTCGGGAGCCTGTGCTCCGTAACGGGGGAGGCCACAACAGTGAGAGGCCCACGTACTGAAAAAAAAAAAAAAACATACCACCATCAACCCAAGCAGATTACAAAATAGCAAGCAGATTTTAAAATAATAGTCTACAAGCCTGCTTTTTTAAATATATAACTAAATGCATTGAATATCTTATATAAAAAGCCAAAAGATAGAGTTGAAACCGAATATCAAAAGTAAACATCTCCTTCCCCAAAACCCTAACTCCACTCCAGTCATGAGGAGAACATCACACAAAGCCAAGTTGAAGGACAGTCTATGAAATATGTGAACCAGGACTCTTCAAAATTGTCATTAAGAAAAGGAAAGTCTGGGACTTTCCTGGTGGTGCACTAGTTAAGAATCCATCTGCCAATGCAGGGGACACCGGTTCCAGCCCTGGTCCAGGAAGATCCCACATGCCGCAGAGCAAGTAAGCCCGTACATCACAACTACTGAGCCTGCGCTCTAGAGCCCGCCAGCCACAACAACTGAGGCCACACGCTGCAACTAATGAAGCCCGCGCACTCTAGGGCCTGTGTGCCGCAAATACTGAGCCCAGGTGCTGCAATTACTGAAGCCCGCACTCTTAGAGCCCACGCTCCGCAACAAGAGAAGCCACCACAATGAGAAGTCCGCGCACCACAATAAAGAGTAGCCCCCACTTGCCACAACTAGAGAAAGCCTGCGCGCAGCAACAAAGACTCAACTCAGCCAAATATAAACAATAATAAAAAAATAAATAAAGGCATCATCACATAAACACAAATGAGGAAATATTTTTTTTAAAAAAAGAATAACGGGCGGGGCAGTGGTTAAGAATCTGCCTGCCAGTGCAGGGGACACGGATTTGAGCCCTGGTCCGGGAAGATCCCACATGCTGCAGTGCAACTAAGCCCGTGAGCCACAACTACTGAGCCTGCGCTTCTGGAGCCTGTGCTCCGCAACAAGAGGCGCCACGGCACTGAGAGGCCCACGAACCACGATGAGGAGTGGCCCCTGCTCGCCGCAACTAGAGAAGGCCCTCGCACAGAAACGAAGACCCAACACAGCCAAAAATAAATAAAATATAAATAAAAATAAATACATTTAAAAGAAAAACCTATACATTTCCCTTTCTGCAAATGTAGGTTTTCGAGGCAAGAGTAGAGCCTCAGAAAGAATGTCTGCAAACAGAACAATCACTAGTTCACTAAGGACAAATTGTAGGATACTTTTGGAGAATCCCATCACAGCTAGATAATTGGTCCAGGACCAAAAGTAACTACTGGAAGAAAAATGAAATCAACAGTGTACCACAGAGGTGGGAGGCACACTGGCCTGGACTAAGACATGTTCAGTCATAGATAATAAGGGTGGTGATTTTTAAGCATCATTCTCGACCCACTGTGGACTTCCTTCTGCAGCAGTATAAGGATACCACCAGATCATCTTGAAATCAAGTCATGAAATGTACCTTTATATTTCTAAAAATCAATGATCGTCCTTAAATTAACTTTTCTTATTAATTTAGTCATGGTGCTCTTTTACTTCTAAAACATTAAATCTTATTTGATTAGAGACAGACTTCAAAAAATAAAAATAAACTGTGATCAAATAGCAGGAACAAACAGTAGTAACTAAAATTTCTTCAATCTAAACTGGAGATGATTTCTGTATCTCTGTCTTTTACATTTGTCTCCATTAGGGGAAAAAATATGTACCTCATAATTAACTTGGCTGGAATGAATCAGACTGCATTTGTAAAAGTCTCAGAAGACCAATGAGCTGTGCTAAACAGTACCACTATCCACCTGAGCAGAAATTACTATCCTTAAGTTTCTATACATAACTAACACAACAAAAATTTAAACAAAAGAAGAACTACTAGAAACAAATTAGAGATTCATGTTTTTAAGTCAGTAATTTGCCTTTAGTCAGTAATTTGCCTCATACATTATGATTTTCCCTGTGGAAACCCAATTATTATCCTGAAAACAAGACCACTTTACAAAGCAAATGCATTGTGACAAAAGAAAGAAAAGGCAGATTGATACATTATTAAAATAACTCACACGCCATACCCTGAGGAGTAAGGAAGCCATGGCAGAGCAGGCCCCCTTCTCCTCAATGGACAGCACAGCTGTGGGGAAGACACTGCAGCTAGCAGAAGCGTGTCACACTTCCTCAGGGAGGAAGCAAGTTACAGACAACTCTACAGAGGGCACCCATAAACTCACGGCCACGCTCATTACCCAACGTCCAGGCCACCCACAGGCTGACTGCAGCCCAACTTTCCCACCATTCCCACACAGGCCCCAGGAACCGTCAGGCCTCTGAGGCTCTGCCAATGCCCTTCCCTCCACCCAAATATCCTTTCCCTCCTCTCTCCGGACCTCAATCCTGCCCAGCTCTAAATGAGCACTGCAAGGCCTATTTCCCTAAGAATGCCTCTCTCAAAACCAAAATTACTTCCTCGAGAATGATCTGCCTCTTACTCATCCATCATTATCTTGGATTAAATACATCAGGTAAGATGCCTTATCTGACCAACACAACTATTTTAGAAATAAGAGTCATGTTTTAGACCATCTATGACATGACATGACAACCATTCAGCTCACGAAAACCATTCAATAAATACTCTAATTGAATTGCCCAAAGAGTTGACCTAAAATAACCTAAATGCCAAGCATTCCAAGAACCGTCCTGAACCAAATTCACTTCTCATTCGAATGCCAATGTCACAGACAGGGATGTTGTATTGTCCTTAAATGTACTTGCCTTTATCAAAAACTAGAATCTCTGATGAATCTATGGGACACACATGTAAAATATTCTGCAAAGTAAAAAAGCTTTATTTAGTCAACTGTGCTTAATATTCAGCCAGACCTGCATTTTTCTCTAAACCTTATACAATTACTTAGTATGCAAGAAGCATTAGAAGAGAGACAAAGTCTATTGAGAAAAATACTGGAAGCGAAGGTCATCAATCATTTTCTACTTTCAATAATCTCTTTCATAAAGAGGTAAATGCTCCTAAATTCCAGAATGAATGGAATTCAATACAGCAAAGTAAAATGCTTTAAATACATAAAATAAATATCTTGGTGGACCTTCCACCATCTGTTTTAGTAACTTAAATTATAAAAAAAACCCTAAATTTAAGAAAAGTTATATCAACAGCTAAAATTGAGATTTTTTTTTCCATCTATTACTTTGATTTTCCTGACCCATTTTTGAGAATTGTCAGCATTCTGGATCAATAATGCCAAATTATTTCTTGAAGACAGTGAGATTCCTCCCAAGTCATCTAACATGCTCACTAATCAATAAAGATAAGAACAAACAAGAAAGCCATATTTATGAAGCAAGCAAATTATATTAAAAGACTGACTTTGAGAAAAGGTTGCTGCTTGCCAAGAAAATTTTATTATTATAAAACTTTTTCTGTCATTTGTATTACTTCATTTTCCCTTTCAGATTATCTGTGTAGCCTTGTAAACACATCATAATCCAAAGCAGTTGAGCTTTACCAATAAAATGTAAATCAACACAATAGAGCCAACTGCATAATTAAAACAAAAGTATACCGGGCTTCCCTGGTGGCACAGTGGTTGAGAGTCTGCCTGCCGATGCAGGGGCCCTGGGTTCGTGCCTCGGTTCGGGAAGATACCACATGCAGCGGAGGGGCTAGGCCCGTGAGCCATGGCCACTGAGCCGGCGGGTCGGGAGCCTGTGCTCCGTAACGGGGGAGGCCACAACAGTGAGAGGCCCACGTACTGAAAAAAAAAAAAAACATACCACCATCAACCCAAGCAGATTACAAAATAGCAAGCAGATTTTAAAATAATAGTCTACAAGCCTGCTTTTTTAAATATATAACTAAATGCATTGAATATCTTATATAAAAAGCCAAAAGATAGAGTTGAAACCGAATATCAAAAGTAAACATCTCCTTCCCCAAAACCCTAACTCCACTCCAGTCATGAGGAGAACATCACACAAAGCCAACTTGAAGGACAGTCTATGAAATATGTGAACCAGGACTCTTCAAAATTGTCATTAAGAAAAGGAAAGTCTGGGACTTTCCTGGTGGTGCACTAGTTAAGAATCCATCTGCCAATGCAGGGGACACCGGTTCCAGCCCTGGTCCGGGAAGATCCCACATGCCGCAGAGCAAGTAAGCCCGTACATCACAACTACTGAGCCTGCGCTCTAGAGCCCGCCAGCCACAACAACTGAGGCCACACGCTGCAACTAATGAAGCCCGCGCACTCTAGGGCCTGTGTGCCGCAAATACTGAGCCCAGGTGCTGCAATTACTGAAGCCCGCACTCTTAGAGCCCACGCTCCGCAACAAGAGAAGCCACCACAATGAGAAGTCCGCGCACCACAATAAAGAGTAGCCCCCACTTGCCACAACTAGAGAAAGCCTGCGCGCAGCAACAAAGACTCAACTCAGCCAAATATAAACAATAATAAAAAAATAAATAAAGGCATCATCACATAAACACAAATGAGGAAATATTTTTTTTAAAAAAAGAATAACGGGCGGGGCAGTGGTTAAGAATCCGCCTGCCAGTGCAGGGGACACGGATTTGAGCCCTGGTCCTGGAAGATCCCACATGCTGCAGTGCAACTAAGCCCGTGAGCCACAACTACTGAGCCTGCGCTTCTGGAGCCTGTGCTCCGCAACAAGAGGCGCCACGGCAGTGAGAGGCCCACGAACCACGATGAGGAGTGGCCCCTGCTCGCCGCAACTAGAGAAGGCCCTCGCACAGAAACGAAGACCCAACACAGCCAAAAATAAATAAAATATAAATAAAAATAAATACATTTAAAAGAAAAACCTATACATTTCCCTTTCTGCAAATGTAGGTTTTCGAGGCAAGAGTAGAGCCTCAGAAAGAATGTCTGCAAACAGAACAATCACTAGTTCACTAAGGACAAATTGTAGGATACTTTTGGAGAATCCCATCACAGCTAGATAATTGGTCCAGGACCAAAAGTAACTACTGGAAGAAAAATGAAATCAACAGTGTACCACAGAGGTGGGAGGCACACTGGCCTGGACTAAGACATGTTCAGTCATAGATAATAAGGGTGGTGATTTTTAAGCATCATTCTCGACCCACTGTGGACTTCCTTCTGCAGCAGTATAAGGATACCACCAGATCATCTTGAAATCAAGTCATGAAATGTACCTTTATATTTCTAAAAATCAATGATCGTCCTTAAATTAACTTTTCTTATTAATTTAGTCATGGTGCTCTTTTACTTCTAAAACATTAAATCTTATTTGATTAGAGACAGACTTCAAAAAATAAAAATAAACTGTGATCAAATAGCAGGAACAAACAGTAGTAACTAAAATTTCTTCAATCTAAACTGGAGATGATTTCTGTATCTCTGTCTTTTACATTTGTCTCCATTAGGGGAAAAAATATGTACCTCATAATTAACTTGGCTGGAATGAATCAGACTGCATTTGTAAAAGTCTCAGAAGACCAATGAGCTGTGCTAAACAGTACCACTATCCACCTGAGCAGAAATTACTATCCTTAAGTTTCTATACATAACTAACACAACAAAAATTTAAACAAAAGAAGAACTACTAGAAACAAATTAGAGATTCATGTTTTTAAGTCAGTAATTTGCCTTTAGTCAGTAATTTGCCTCATACATTATGATTTTCCCTGTGGAAACCCAATTATTATCCTGAAAACAAGACCACTTTACAAAGCAAATGCATTGTGACAAAAGAAAGAAAAGGCAGATTGATACATTATTAAAATAACTCACACGCCATACCCTGAGGAGTAAGGAAGCCATGGCAGAGCAGGCCCCCTTCTCCTCAATGGACAGCACAGCTGTGGGGAAGACACTGCAGCTAGCAGAAGCGTGTCACACTTCCTCAGGGAGGAAGCAAGTTACAGACAACTCTACAGAGGGCACCCATAAACTCACGGCCACGCTCATTACCCAACGTCCAGGCCACCCACAGGCTGACTGCAGCCCAACTTTCCCACCATTCCCACACAGGCCCCAGGAACCGTCAGGCCTCTGAGGCTCTGCCAATGCCCTTCCCTCCACCCAAATATCCTTTCCCTCCTCTCTCCGGACCTCAATCCTGCCCAGCTCTAAATGAGCACTGCAAGGCCTATTTCCCTAAGAATGCCTCTCTCAAAACCAAAATTACTTCCTCGAGAATGATCTGCCTCTTACTCATCCATCATTATCTTGGATTAAATACATCAGGTAAGATGCCTTATCTGACCAACACAACTAGTTTAGAAATAAGAGTCATGTTTTAGACCATCTATGACATGACATGACAACCATTCAGCTCACGAAAACCATTCAATAAATACTCTAATTGAATTGCCCAAAGAGTTGACCTAAAATAACCTAAATGCCAAGCATTCCAAGAACCGTCCTGAACCAAATTCACTTCTCATTCGAATGCCAATGTCACAGACAGGGATGTTGTATTGTCCTTAAATGTACTTGCCTTTATCCAAAACTAGAATCTCTGATGAATCTATGGGACACACATGTAAAATATTCTGCAAAGGAAAAAAGCTTTATTTAGTGTACTGTGCTTAATATTCAGCCAGACCTGCATTTTTCTCTAAACCTTATCCAATTACTTAGTCTGCAAGAAGCATTAGAAGAGAGACAATGTCTATTGAGAAAAATACGGGAAGCGAAGGTCATCAATCATTTTCTACTTTCAATAATCTCTTTCATAAAGAGGTAAATGCTCCTAAATTCCAGAATGAATGGAATTCAATACAGCAAAGTAAAATGCTTTAAATACATAAAACAAATATCTTGGTGGACCTTCCACCATCTGTTTTAGTAACTTAAATTATAAAAAACACCCTAAATTTAAGAAAAGTTATATCAACAGCTAAAATTGAGATATTTTTCCATCTATTACTTTGATTTTCCTGACCCATTTTTGAGAATTGTCAGCATTCTGGATCAATAATGCCAAATTATTTCTTGAAGACAGTGAGATTCCTCCCAAGTCATCTAACATGCTCACTAATCAATAAAGATAAGAACAAACAAGAAAGCCATATTTATGAAGCAAGCAAATTATATTAAAAGACTGACTTTGAGAAAAGGTTGCTGCTTGCCAAGAAAATTTTATTATTATAAAACTTTTTCTGTCATTTGTATTACTTCATTTTCCCTTTCAGATTATCTGTGTAGCCTTGTAAACACATCATAATCCAAAGCAGTTGAGCTTTACCAATAAAATGTAAATCAACACAATAGAGCCAACTGCATAATTAAAACAAAAGTATACCGGGCTTCCCTCGTGGCACAGTGGTTGAGAGTCTGCCTGCCGATGCAGGGGCCCTGGGTTCGTGCCTCGGTTCGGGAAGATACCACATGCAGCGGAGGGGCTAGGCCCGTGAGCCATGGCCACTGAGCCGGCGGGTCGGGAGCCTGTGCTCCGTAACGGGGGAGGCCACAACAGTGAGAGGCCCACGTACTGAAAAAAAAAAAAAACATACCACCATCAACCCAAGCAGATTACAAAATAGCAAGCAGATTTTAAAATAATAGTCTACAAGCCTGCTTTTTTAAATATATAACTAAATGCATTGAATATCTTATATAAAAAGCCAAAAGATAGAGTTGAAACCGAATATCAAAAGTAAACATCTCCTTCCCCAAAACCCTAACTCCACTCCAGTCATGAGGAGAACATCAGACAAAGCCAAGTTGAAGGACAGTCTATGAAATATGTGAACCAGGACTCTTCAAAATTGTCATTAAGAAAAGGAAAGTCTGGGACTTTCCTGGTGGTGCACTAGTTAAGAATCCATCTGCCAATGCAGGGGACACCGGTTCCAGCCCTGGTCCGGGAAGATCCCACATGCCGCAGAGCAAGTAAGCCCGTACATCACAACTACTGAGCCTGCGCTCTAGAGCCCGCCAGCCACAACAACTGAGGCCACACGCTGCAACTAATGAAGCCCGCGCACTCTAGGGCCTGTGTGCCGCAAATACTGAGCCCAGGTGCTGCAATTACTGAAGCCCGCACTCTTAGAGCCCACGCTCCGCAACAAGAGAAGCCACCACAATGAGAAGTCCGCGCACCACAATAAAGAGTAGCCCCCACTTGCCACAACTAGAGAAAGCCTGCGCGCAGCAACAAAGACTCAACTCAGCCAAATATAAACAATAATAAAAAAATAAATAAAGGCATCATCACATAAACACAAATGAGGAAATATTTTTTTTAAAAAAGAATAACGGGCGGGGCAGTGGTTAAGAATCCGCCTGCCAGTGCAGGGGACACGGATTTGAGCCCTGGTCCTGGAAGATCCCACATGCTGCAGTGCAACTAAGCCCGTGAGCCACAACTACTGAGCCTGCGCTTCTGGAGCCTGTGCTCCGCAACAAAAGGCGCCACGGCATTGAGAGGCCCACGAACCACGATGAGGAGTGGCCCCTGCTCGCCGCAACTAGAGAAGGCCCTCGCACAGAAACGAAGACCCAACACAGCCAAAAATAAATAAAATATAAATAAAAATAAATACATTTAAAAGGAAAACCTATACATTTCCCTTTCCGCAAATGTAGGTTTTCGAGGCAAGAGTAGAGCCTCAGAAAGAGTGTCTGCAAACAGAAAAATCACTAGTTCACTAAGGACAAATTGTAGGATACTTTTGGAGAATCCCACCACAGCTAGATAATTGGTCCAGGACCAAAAGTAACTACTGGAAGAAAAATGAAATCAACAGTGTACCACAGAGGTGGGAGGCACACTGGCCTGGACTAAGACATGTTCCGTCATAGATAATAAGGGTGGTGATTTTTAAGCATCATTCTCGACCCACTGTGGACTTCCTTCTGCAGCAGTATAAGGATACCACCAGATCATCTTGAAATCAAGTCATGAAATGTACCTTTATATTTCTAAAAATCAATGATTGTCCTTAAATTAACTTTTCTTATTAATTTAGTCATGGTGCTCTTTTACTTCTAAAACATTAAATCTTATTTGATTAGAGACAGACTTCAAAAAATAAAAATAAACTGTGATCAAATAGCAGGAACAAACAGTAGTAACTAAAATTTCTTCAATCTAAACTGGAGATGATTTCTGTATCTCTGTCTTTTACATTTGTCTCCATTAGGGGAAAAAATATGTACCTCATAATTAACTTGGCTGGAATGAATCAGACTGCATTTGTAAAAGTCTCAGAAGACCAATGAGCTGTGCTAAACAGTACCACTATCCACCTGAGCAGAAATTACTATCCTTAAGTTTCTATACATAACTAACACAACAAAAATTTTAACAAAAGAAGAACTACTAGAAACAAATTAGAGATTCATGTTTTTAAGTCAGTAATTTGCCTTTAGTCAGTAATTTGCCTCATACATTATGATTTTCCCTGTGGAAACCCAATTATTATCCTGAAAACAAGACCACTTTACAAAGCAAATGCATTGTGACAAAAGAAAGAAAAGGCAGATTGATACATTATTAAAATAACTCACACGCCATACCCTGAGGAGTAAGGAAGCCATGGCAGAGCAGGCCCCCTTCTCCTCAATGGACAGCACAGCTGTGGGGAAGACACTGCAGCTAGCAGAAGCGTGTCACACTTCCTCAGGGAGGAAGCAAGTTACAGACAACTCTACAGAGGGCACCCATAAACTCACGGCCACGCTCATTACCCAACGTCCAGGCCACCCAGAGGCTGACTGCAGCCCAACTTTCCCACCATTCCCACACAGGCCCCAGGAACCGTCAGGCCTCTGAGGCTCTGACAATGCCCTTCCCTCCACCCAAATATCCTTTCCCTCCTCTCTCCGGACCTCAATCCTGCCCAGCTCTAAATGAGCACTGCAAGGCCTATTTCCCTAAGAATGCCTCTCTCAAAACCAAAATTACTTCCTCGAGAATGATCTGCCTCTTACTCATCCATCATTATCTTGGATTAAATACATCAGGTAAGATGCCTTATCTGACCAACACAACTATTTTAGAAATAAGAGTCATGTTTTAGACCATCTATGACATGACATGACAACCATTCAGCTCACGAAAACCATTCAATAAATACTCTAATTGAATTGCCCAAAGAGTTGACCTAAAATAACCTAAATGCCAAGCATTCCAAGAACCGTCCTGAACCAAATTCACTTCTCATTCGAATGCCAATGTCACAGAAAGGGATGTTGTATTGTCCTTAAATGTACTTGCCTTTATCCAAAACTAGAATCTCTGATGAATCTATGGGACACACATGTAAAATACTCTGCAAAGGAAAAAAGCTTTATTTAGTGTACTGTGCTTAATATTCAGCCAGACCTGCATTTTTCTCTAAACCTTATACAATTACTTAGTCTGCAAGAAGCATTAGAAGAGAGACAATGTCTATTGAGAAAAATACGGGAAGCGAAGGTCATCAATCATTTTCTACTTTCAATAATCTCTTTCATAAAGAGGTAAATGCTCCTAAATTCCAGAATGAATGGAATTCAATACAGCAAAGTAAAATGCTTTAAATACATAAAACAAATATCTTGGTGGACCTTCCACCATCTGTTTTAGTAACTTAAATTATAAAAAACACCCTAAATTTAAGAAAAGTTATATCAACAGCTAAAATTGAGATATTTTTCCATCTATTACTTTGATTTTCCTGACCCATTTTTGAGAATTGTCAGCATTCTGGATCAATAATGCCAAATTATTTCTTGAAGACAGTGAGATTCCTCCCAAGTCATCTAACATGCTCACTAATCAATAAAGATAAGAACAAACAAGAAAGCCATATTTATGAAGCAAGCAAATTATATTAAAAGACTGACTTTGAGAAAAGGTTGCTGCTTGCCAAGAAAATTTTATTATTATAAAACTTTTTCTGTCATTTGTATTACTTCATTTTCCCTTTCAGATTATCTGTGTAGCCTTGTAAACACATCATAATCCAAAGCAGTTGAGCTTTACCAATAAAATGTAAATCAACACAATAGAGCCAACTGCATAATTAAAACAAAAGTATACCGGGCTTCCCTGGTGGCACAGTGGTTGAGAGTCTGCCTGCCGATGCAGGGGCCCTGGGTTCGTGCCTCGGTTCGGGAAGATACCACATGCAGCGGAGGGGCTAGGCCCGTGAGCCATGGCCACTGAGCCGGCGGGTCGGGAGCCTGTGCTCCGTAACGGGGGAGGCCACAACAGTGAGAGGCCCACGTACTGAAAAAAAAAAAAACATACCACCATCAACCCAAGCAGATTACAAAATAGCAAGCAGATTTTAAAATAATAGTCTACAAGCCTGCTTTTTTAAATATATAACTAAATGCATTGAATATCTTATATAAAAAGCCAAAAGATAGAGTTGAAACCGAATATCAAAAGTAAACATCTCCTTCCCCAAAACCCTAACTCCACTCCAGTCATGAGGAGAACATCACACAAAGCCAAGTTGAAGGACAGTCTATGAAATATGTGAACCAGGACTCTTCAAAATTGTCATTAAGAAAAGGAAAGTCTGGGACTTTCCTGGTGGTGCACTAGTTAAGAATCCATCTGCCAATGCAGGGGACACCGGTTCCAGCCCTGGTCCGGGAAGATCCCACATGCCGCAGAGCAAGTAAGCCCGTACATCACAACTACTGAGCCTGCGCTCTAGAGCCCGCCAGCCACAACAACTGAGGCCACACGCTGCAACTAATGAAGCCCGCGCACTCTAGGGCCTGTGTGCCGCAAATACTGAGCCCAGGTGCTGCAATTACTGAAGCCCGCACTCTTAGAGCCCACGCTCCGCAACAAGAGAAGCCACCACAATGAGAAGTCCGCGCACCACAATAAAGAGTAGCCCCCACTTGCCACAACTAGAGAAAGCCTGCGCGCAGCAACAAAGACTCAACTCAGCCAAATATAAACAATAATAAAAAAATAAATAAAGGCATCATCACATAAACACAAATGAGGAAATATTTTTTTTAAAAAAAGAATAACGGGCGGGGCAGTGGTTAAGAATCCGCCTGCCAGTGCAGGGGACACGGATTTGAGCCCTGGTCCTGGAAGATCCCACATGCTGCAGTGCAACTAAGCCCGTGAGCCACAACTACTGAGCCTGCGCTTCTGGAGCCTGTGCTCCGCAACAAGAGGCGCCACGGCAGTGAGAGGCCCACGAACCACGATGAGGAGTGGCCCCTGCTCGCCGCAACTAGAGAAGGCCCTCGCACAGAAACGAAGACCCAACACAGCCAAAAATAAATAAAATATAAATAAAAATAAATACATTTAAAAGAAAAACCTATACATTTCCCTTTCTGCAAATGTAGGTTTTCGAAGCAAGAGTAGAGCCTCAGAAAGAATGTCTGCAAACAGAACAATCACTAGTTCACTAAGGACAAATTGTAGGATACTTTTGGAGAATCCCATCACAGCTAGATATTTGGTCCAGGACCAAAAGTAACTACTGGAAGAAAAATGAAATCAACAGTGTACCACAGAGGTGGGAGGCACACTGGCCTGGACTAAGACATGTTCAGTCATAGATAATAAGGGTGGTGATTTTTAAGCATCATTCTCGACCCACTGTGGACTTCCTTCTGCAGCAGTATAAGGAGACCACCAGATCATCTTGAAATCAAGTCATGAAATGTACCTTTATATTTCTAAAAATCAATGATCGTCCTTAAATTAACTTTTCTTATTAATTTAGTCATGGTGCTCTTTTACTTCTAAAACATTAAATCTTATTTGATTAGAGACAGACTTCAAAAAATAAAAATAAACTGTGATCAAATAGCAGGAACAAACAGTAGTAACTAAAATTTCTTCAATCTAAACTGGAGATGATTTCTGTATCTCTGTCTTTTACATTTGTCTCCATTAGGGGAAAAAATATGTACCTCATAATTAACTTGGCTGGAATGAATCAGACTGCATTTGTAAAAGTCTCAGAAGACCAATGAGCTGTGCTAAACAGTACCACTATCCACCTGAGCAGAAATTACTATCCTTAAGTTTCTATACATAACTAACACAACAAAAATTTAAACAAAAGAAGAACTACTAGAAACAAATTAGAGATTCATGTTTTTAAGTCAGTAATTTGCCTTTAGTCAGTAATTTGCCTCATACATTATGATTTTCCCTGTGGAAACCCAATTATTATCCTGAAAACAAGACCACTTTAGAAAGCAAATGCATTGTGACAAAAGAAAGAAAAGGCAGATTGATACATTATTAAAATAACTCACACGCCATACCCTGAGGAGTAAGGAAGCCATGGCAGAGCAGGCCCCCTTCTCCTCAATGGACAGCACAGCTGTGGGGAAGACACTGCAGCTAGCAGAAGCGTGTCACACTTCCTCAGGGAGGAAGCAAGTTACAGACAACTCTACAGAGGGCACCCATAAACTCACGGCCACGCTCATTACCCAACGTCCAGGCCACCCACAGGCTGACTGCAGCCCAACTTTCCCACCATTCCCACACAGGCCCCAGGAACCGTCAGGCCTCTGAGGCTCTGCCAATGCCCTTCCCTCCACCCAAATATCCTTTCCCTCCTCTCTCCGGACCTCAATCCTGCCCAGCTCTAAATGAGCACTGCAAGGCCTATTTCCCTAAGAATGCCTCTCTCAAAACCAAAATTACTTCCTCGAGAATGATCTGCCTCTTACTCATCCATCATTATCTTGGATTAAATACATCAGGTAAGATGCCTTATCTGACCAACACAACTATTTTAGAAATAAGAGTCATGTTTTAGACCATCTATGACATGACATGACAACCATTCAGCTCACGAAAACCATTCAATAAATACTCTAATTGAATTGCCCAAAGAGTTGACCTAAAATAACCTAAATGCCAAGCATTCCAAGAACCGTCCTGAACCAAATTCACTTCTCATTCGAATGCCAATGTCACAGACAGGGATGTTGTATTGTCCTTAAATGTACTTGCCTTTATCAAAAACTAGAATCTCTGATGAATCTATGGGACACACATGTAAAATATTCTGCAAAGTAAAAAAGCTTTATTTAGTCAACTGTGCTTAATATTCAGCCAGACCTGCATTTTTCTCTAAACCTTATACAATTACTTAGTATGCAAGAAGCATTAGAAGAGAGACAAAGTCTATTGAGAAAAATACTGGAAGCGAAGGTCATCAATCATTTTCTACTTTCAATAATCTCTTTCATAAAGAGGTAAATGCTCCTAAATTCCAGAATGAATGGAATTCAATACAGCAAAGTAAAATGCTTTAAATACATAAAATAAATATCTTGGTGGACCTTCCACCATCTGTTTTAGTAACTTAAATTATAAAAAAAACCCTAAATTTAAGAAAAGTTATATCAACAGCTAAAATTGAGATTTTTTTTTCCATCTATTACTTTGATTTTCCTGACCCATTTTTGAGAATTGTCAGCATTCTGGATCAATAATGCCAAATTATTTCTTGAAGACAGTGAGATTCCTCCCAAGTCATCTAACATGCTCACTAATCAATAAAGATAAGAACAAACAAGAAAGCCATATTTATGAAGCAAGCAAATTATATTAAAAGACTGACTTTGAGAAAAGGTTGCTGCTTGCCAAGAAAATTTTATTATTATAAAACTTTTTCTGTCATTTGTATTACTTCATTTTCCCTTTCAGATTATCTGTGTAGCCTTGTAAACACATCATAATCCAAAGCAGTTGAGCTTTACCAATAAAATGTAAATCAACACAATAGAGCCAACTGCATAATTAAAACAAAAGTATACCGGGCTTCCCTGGTGGCACAGTGGTTGAGAGTCTGCCTGCCGATGCAGGGGCCCTGGGTTCGTGCCTCGGTTCGGGAAGATACCACATGCAGCGGAGGGGCTAGGCCCGTGAGCCATGGCCACTGAGCCGGCGGGTCGGGAGCCTGTGCTCCGTAACGGGGGAGGCCACAACAGTGAGAGGCCCACGTACTGAAAAAAAAAAAAACATACCACCATCAACCCAAGCAGATTACAAAATAGCAAGCAGATTTTAAAATAATAGTCTACAAGCCTGCTTTTTTAAATATATAACTAAATGCATTGAATATCTTATATAAAAAGCCAAAAGATAGAGTTGAAACCGAATATCAAAAGTAAACATCTCCTTCCCCAAAACCCTAACTCCACTCCAGTCATGAGGAGAACATCACACAAAGCCAACTTGAAGGACAGTCTATGAAATATGTGAACCAGGACTCTTCAAAATTGTCATTAAGAAAAGGAAAGTCTGGGACTTTCCTGGTGGTGCACTAGTTAAGAATCCATCTGCCAATGCAGGGGACACCGGTTCCAGCCCTGGTCCGGGAAGATCCCACATGCCGCAGAGCAAGTAAGCCCGTACATCACAACTACTGAGCCTGCGCTCTAGAGCCCGCCAGCCACAACAACTGAGGCCACACGCTGCAACTAATGAAGCCCGCGCACTCTAGGGCCTGTGTGCCGCAAATACTGAGCCCAGGTGCTGCAATTACTGAAGCCCGCACTCTTAGAGCCCACGCTCCGCAACAAGAGAAGCCACCACAATGAGAAGTCCGCGCACCACAATAAAGAGTAGCCCCCACTTGCCACAACTAGAGAAAGCCTGCGCGCAGCAACAAAGACTCAACTCAGCCAAATATAAACAATAATAAAAAAATAAATAAAGGCATCATCACATAAACACAAATGAGGAAATATTTTTTTTAAAAAAAGAATAACGGGCGGGGCAGTGGTTAAGAATCCGCCTGCCAGTGCAGGGGACACGGATTTGAGCCCTGGTCCTGGAAGATCCCACATGCTGCAGTGCAACTAAGCCCGTGAGCCACAACTACTGAGCCTGCGCTTCTGGAGCCTGTGCTCCGCAACAAGAGGCGCCACGGCAGTGAGAGGCCCACGAACCACGATGAGGAGTGGCCCCTGCTCGCCGCAACTAGAGAAGGCCCTCGCACAGAAACGAAGACCCAACACAGCCAAAAATAAATAAAATATAAATAAAAATAAATACATTTAAAAGAAAAACCTATACATTTCCCTTTCTGCAAATGTAGGTTTTCGAGGCAAGAGTAGAGCCTCAGAAAGAATGTCTGCAAACAGAACAATCACTAGTTCACTAAGGACAAATTGTAGGATACTTTTGGAGAATCCCATCACAGCTAGATAATTGGTCCAGGACCAAAAGTAACTACTGGAAGAAAAATGAAATCAACAGTGTACCACAGAGGTGGGAGGCACACTGGCCTGGACTAAGACATGTTCAGTCATAGATAATAAGGGTGGTGATTTTTAAGCATCATTCTCGACCCACTGTGGACTTCCTTCTGCAGCAGTATAAGGATACCACCAGATCATCTTGAAATCAAGTCATGAAATGTACCTTTATATTTCTAAAAATCAATGATCGTCCTTAAATTAACTTTTCTTATTAATTTAGTCATGGTGCTCTTTTACTTCTAAAACATTAAATCTTATTTGATTAGAGACAGACTTCAAAAAATAAAAATAAACTGTGATCAAATAGCAGGAACAAACAGTAGTAACTAAAATTTCTTCAATCTAAACTGGAGATGATTTCTGTATCTCTGTCTTTTACATTTGTCTCCATTAGGGGAAAAAATATGTACCTCATAATTAACTTGGCTGGAATGAATCAGACTGCATTTGTAAAAGTCTCAGAAGACCAATGAGCTGTGCTAAACAGTACCACTATCCACCTGAGCAGAAATTACTATCCTTAAGTTTCTATACATAACTAACACAACAAAAATTTAAACAAAAGAAGAACTACTAGAAACAAATTAGAGATTCATGTTTTTAAGTCAGTAATTTGCCTTTAGTCAGTAATTTGCCTCATACATTATGATTTTCCCTGTGGAAACCCAATTATTATCCTGAAAACAAGACCACTTTAGAAAGCAAATGCATTGTGACAAAAGAAAGAAAAGGCAGATTGATACATTATTAAAATAACTCACACGCCATACCCTGAGGAGTAAGGAAGCCATGGCAGAGCAGGCCCCCTTCTCCTCAATGGACAGCACAGCTGTGGGGAAGACACTGCAGCTAGCAGAAGCGTGTCACACTTCCTCAGGGAGGAAGCAAGTTACAGACAACTCTACAGAGGGCACCCATAAACTCACGGCCACGCTCATTACCCAACGTCCAGGCCACCCACAGGCTGACTGCAGCCCAACTTTCCCACCATTCCCACACAGGCCCCAGGAACCGTCAGGCCTCTGAGGCTCTGCCAATGCCCTTCCCTCCACCCAAATATCCTTTCCCTCCTCTCTCCGGACCTCAATCCTGCCCAGCTCTAAATGAGCACTGCAAGGCCTATTTCCCTAAGAATGCCTCTCTCAAAACCAAAATTACTTCCTCGAGAATGATCTGCCTCTTACTCATCCATCATTATCTTGGATTAAATACATCAGGTAAGATGCCTTATCTGACCAACACAACTATTTTAGAAATAAGAGTCATGTTTTAGACCATCTATGACATGACATGACAACCATTCAGCTCACGAAAACCATTCAATAAATACTCTAATTGAATTGCCCAAAGAGTTGACCTAAAATAACCTAAATGCCAAGCATTCCAAGAACCGTCCTGAACCAAATTCACTTCTCATTCGAATGCCAATGTCACAGACAGGGATGTTGTATTGTCCTTAAATGTACTTGCCTTTATCAAAAACTAGAATCTCTGATGAATCTATGGGACACACATGTAAAATATTCTGCAAAGTAAAAAAGCTTTATTTAGTCAACTGTGCTTAATATTCAGCCAGACCTGCATTTTTCTCTAAACCTTATACAATTACTTAGTATGCAAGAAGCATTAGAAGAGAGACAAAGTCTATTGAGAAAAATACTGGAAGCGAAGGTCATCAATCATTTTCTACTTTCAATAATCTCTTTCATAAAGAGGTAAATGCTCCTAAATTCCAGAATGAATGGAATTCAATACAGCAAAGTAAAATGCTTTAAATACATAAAATAAATATCTTGGTGGACCTTCCACCATCTGTTTTAGTAACTTAAATTATAAAAAAAACCCTAAATTTAAGAAAAGTTATATCAACAGCTAAAATTGAGATTTTTTTTTCCATCTATTACTTTGATTTTCCTGACCCATTTTTGAGAATTGTCAGCATTCTGGATCAATAATGCCAAATTATTTCTTGAAGACAGTGAGATTCCTCCCAAGTCATCTAACATGCTCACTAATCAATAAAGATAAGAACAAACAAGAAAGCCATATTTATGAAGCAAGCAAATTATATTAAAAGACTGACTTTGAGAAAAGGTTGCTGCTTGCCAAGAAAATTTTATTATTATAAAACTTTTTCTGTCATTTGTATTACTTCATTTTCCCTTTCAGATTATCTGTGTAGCCTTGTAAACACATCATAATCCAAAGCAGTTGAGCTTTACCAATAAAATGTAAATCAACACAATAGAGCCAACTGCATAATTAAAACAAAAGTATACCGGGCTTCCCTGGTGGCACAGTGGTTGAGAGTCTGCCTGCCGATGCAGGGGCCCTGGGTTCGTGCCTCGGTTCGGGAAGATACCACATGCAGCGGAGGGGCTAGGCCCGTGAGCCATGGCCACTGAGCCGGCGGGTCGGGAGCCTGTGCTCCGCAACGGGGGAGGCCACAACAGTGAGAGGCCCACGTACTGAAAAAAAAAAAAAAACATACCACCATCAACCCAAGCAGATTACAAAATAGCAAGCAGATTTTAAAATAATAGTCTACAAGCCTGCTTTTTTAAATATATAACTAAATGCATTGAATATCTTATATAAAAAGCCAAAAGATAGAGTTGAAACCGAATATCAAAAGTAAACATCTCCTTCCCCAAAACCCTAACTCCACTCCAGTCATGAGGAGAACATCACACAAAGCCAACTTGAAGGACAGTCTATGAAATATGTGAACCAGGACTCTTCAAAATTGTCATTAAGAAAAGGAAAGTCTGGGACTTTCCTGGTGGTGCACTAGTTAAGAATCCATCTGCCAATGCAGGGGACACCGGTTCCAGCCCTGGTCCGGGAAGATCCCACATGCCGCAGAGCAAGTAAGCCCGTACATCACAACTACTGAGCCTGCGCTCTAGAGCCCGCCAGCCACAACAACTGAGGCCACACGCTGCAACTAATGAAGCCCGCGCACTCTAGGGCCTGTGTGCCGCAAATACTGAGCCCAGGTGCTGCAATTACTGAAGCCCGCACTCTTAGAGCCCACGCTCCGCAACAAGAGAAGCCACCACAATGAGAAGTCCGCGCACCACAATAAAGAGTAGCCCCCACTTGCCACAACTAGAGAAAGCCTGCGCGCAGCAACAAAGACTCAACTCAGCCAAATATAAACAATAATAAAAAAATAAATAAAGGCATCATCACATAAACACAAATGAGGAAATATTTTTTTTAAAAAAAGAATAACGGGCGGGGCAGTGGTTAAGAATCCGCCTGCCAGTGCAGGGGACACGGATTTGAGCCCTGGTCCTGGAAGATCCCACATGCTGCAGTGCAACTAAGCCCGTGAGCCACAACTACTGAGCCTGCGCTTCTGGAGCCTGTGCTCCGCAACAAGAGGCGCCACGGCACTGAGAGGCCCACGAACCACGATGAGGAGTGGCCCCTGCTCGCCGCAACTAGAGAAGGCCCTCGCACAGAAACGAAGACCCAACACAGCCAAAAATAAATAAAATATAAATAAAAATAAATACATTTAAAAGAAAAACCTATACATTTCCCTTTCTGCAAATGTAGGTTTTCGAGGCAAGAGTAGAGCCTCAGAAAGAATGTCTGCAAACAGAACAATCACTAGTTCACTAAGGACAAATTGTAGGATACTTTTGGAGAATCCCATCACAGCTAGATAATTGGTCCAGGACCAAAAGTAACTACTGGAAGAAAAATGAAATCAACAGTGTACCACAGAGGTGGGAGGCACACTGGCCTGGACTAAGACATGTTCAGTCATAGATAATAAGGGTGGTGATTTTTAAGCATCATTCTCGACCCACTGTGGACTTCCTTCTGCAGCAGTATAAGGATACCACCAGATCATCTTGAAATCAAGTCATGAAATGTACCTTTATATTTCTAAAAATCAATGATCGTCCTTAAATTAACTTTTCTTATTAATTTAGTCATGGTGCTCTTTTACTTCTAAAACATTAAATCTTATTTGATTAGAGACAGACTTCAAAAAATAAAAATAAACTGTGATCAAATAGCAGGAACAAACAGTAGTAACTAAAATTTCTTCAATCTAAACTGGAGATGATTTCTGTATCTCTGTCTTTTACATTTGTCTCCATTAGGGGAAAAAATATGTACCTCATAATTAACTTGGCTGGAATGAATCAGACTGCATTTGTAAAAGTCTCAGAAGACCAATGAGCTGTGCTAAACAGTACCACTATCCACCTGAGCAGAAATTACTATCCTTAAGTTTCTATACATAACTAACACAACAAAAATTTAAACAAAAGAAGAACTACTAGAAACAAATTAGAGATTCATGTTTTTAAGTCAGTAATTTGCCTTTAGTCAGTAATTTGCCTCATACATTATGATTTTCCCTGTGGAAACCCAATTATTATCCTGAAAACAAGACCACTTTACAAAGCAAATGCATTGTGACAAAAGAAAGAAAAGGCAGATTGATACATTATTAAAATAACTCACACGCCATACCCTGAGGAGTAAGGAAGCCATGGCAGAGCAGGCCCCCTTCTCCTCAATGGACAGCACAGCTGTGGGGAAGACACTGCAGCTAGCAGAAGCGTGTCACACTTCCTCAGGGAGGAAGCAAGTTACAGACAACTCTACAGAGGGCACCCATAAACTCACGGCCACGCTCATTACCCAACGTCCAGGCCACCCAGAGGCTGACTGCAGCCCAACTTTCCCACCATTCCCACACAGGCCCCAGGAACCGTCAGGCCTCTGAGGCTCTGCCAATGCCCTTCCCTCCACCCAAATATCCTTTCCCTCCTCTCTCCGGACCTCAATCCTGCCCAGCTCTAAATGAGCACTGCAAGGCCTATTTCCCTAAGAATGCCTCTCTCAAAACCAAAATTACTTCCTCGAGAATGATCTGCCTCTTACTCATCCATCATTATCTTGGATTAAATACATCAGGTAAGATGCCTTATCTGACCAACACAACTAGTTTAGAAATAAGAGTCATGTTTTAGACCATCTATGACATGACATGACAACCATTCAGCTCACGAAAACCATTCAATAAATACTCTAATTGAATTGCCCAAAGAGTTGACCTAAAATAACCTAAATGCCAAGCATTCCAAGAACCGTCCTGAACCAAATTCACTTCTCATTCGAATGCCAATGTCACAGACAGGGATGTTGTATTGTCCTTAAATGTACTTGCCTTTATCCAAAACTAGAATCTCTGATGAATCTATGGGACACACATGTAAAATATTCTGCAAAGGAAAAAAGCTTTATTTAGTGTACTGTGCTTAATATTCAGCCAGACCTGCATTTTTCTCTAAACCTTATACAATTACTTAGTCTGCAAGAAGCATTAGAAGAGAGACAATGTCTATTGAGAAAAATACGGGAAGCGAAGGTCATCAATCATTTTCTACTTTCAATAATCTCTTTCATAAAGAGGTAAATGCTCCTAAATTCCAGAATGAATGGAATTCAATACAGCAAAGTAAAATGCTTTAAATACATAAAACAAATATCTTGGTGGACCTTCCACCATCTGTTTTAGTAACTTAAATTATAAAAAACACCCTAAATTTAAGAAAAGTTATATCAACAGCTAAAATTGAGATATTTTTCCATCTATTACTTTGATTTTCCTGACCCATTTTTGAGAATTGTCAGCATTCTGGATCAATAATGCCAAATTATTTCTTGAAGACAGTGAGATTCCTCCCAAGTCATCTAACATGCTCACTAATCAATAAAGATAAGAACAAACAAGAAAGCCATATTTATGAAGCAAGCAAATTATATTAAAAGACTGACTTTGAGAAAAGGTTGCTGCTTGCCAAGAAAATTTTATTATTATAAAACTTTTTCTGTCATTTGTATTACTTCATTTTCCCTTTCAGATTATCTGTGTAGCCTTGTAAACACATCATAATCCAAAGCAGTTGAGCTTTACCAATAAAATGTAAATCAACACAATAGAGCCAACTGCATAATTAAAACAAAAGTATACCGGGCTTCCCTCGTGGCACAGTGGTTGAGAGTCTGCCTGCCGATGCAGGGGCCCTGGGTTCGTGCCTCGGTTCGGGAAGATACCACATGCAGCGGAGGGGCTAGGCCCGTGAGCCATGGCCACTGAGCCGGCGGGTCGGGAGCCTGTGCTCCGTAACGGGGGAGGCCACAACAGTGAGAGGCCCACGTACTGAAAAAAAAAAAAAACATACCACCATCAACCCAAGCAGATTACAAAATAGCAAGCAGATTTTAAAATAATAGTCTACAAGCCTGCTTTTTTAAATATATAACTAAATGCATTGAATATCTTATATAAAAAGCCAAAAGATAGAGTTGAAACCGAATATCAAAAGTAAACATCTCCTTCCCCAAAACCCTAACTCCACTCCAGTCATGAGGAGAACATCACACAAAGCCAAGTTGAAGGACAGTCTATGAAATATGTGAACCAGGACTCTTCAAAATTGTCATTAAGAAAAGGAAAGTCTGGGACTTTCCTGGTGGTGCACTAGTTAAGAATCCATCTGCCAATGCAGGGGACACCGGTTCCAGCCCTGGTCCGGGAAGATCCCACATGCCGCAGAGCAAGTAAGCCCGTACATCACAACTACTGAGCCTGCGCTCTAGAGCCCGCCAGCCACAACAACTGAGGCCACACGCTGCAACTAATGAAGCCCGCGCACTCTAGGGCCTGTGTGCCGCAAATACTGAGCCCAGGTGCTGCAATTACTGAAGCCCGCACTCTTAGAGCCCACGCTCCGCAACAAGAGAAGCCACCACAATGAGAAGTCCGCGCACCACAATAAAGAGTAGCCCCCACTTGCCACAACTAGAGAAAGCCTGCGCGCAGCAACAAAGACTCAACTCAGCCAAATATAAACAATAATAAAAAAATAAATAAAGGCATCATCACATAAACACAAATGAGGAAATATTTTTTTTAAAAAAGAATAACGGGCGGGGCAGTGGTTAAGAATCCGCCTGCCAGTGCAGGGGACACGGATTTGAGCCCTGGTCCTGGAAGATCCCACATGCTGCAGTGCAACTAAGCCCGTGAGCCACAACTACTGAGCCTGCGCTTCTGGAGCCTGTGCTCCGCAACAAAAGGCGCCACGGCACTGAGAGGCCCACGAACCACGATGAGGAGTGGCCCCTGCTCGCCGCAACTAGAGAAGGCCCTCGCACAGAAACGAAGACCCAACACAGCCAAAAATAAATAAAATATAAATAAAAATAAATACATTTAAAAGGAAAACCTATACATTTCCCTTTCCGCAAATGTAGGTTTTCGAGGCAAGAGTAGAGCCTCAGAAAGAGTGTCTGCAAACAGAAAAATCACTAGTTCACTAAGGACAAATTGTAGGATACTTTTGGAGAATCCCACCACAGCTAGATAATTGGTCCAGGACCAAAAGTAACTACTGGAAGAAAAATGAAATCAACAGTGTACCACAGAGGTGGGAGGCACACTGGCCTGGACTAAGACATGTTCCGTCATAGATAATAAGGGTGGTGATTTTTAAGCATCATTCTCGACCCACTGTGGACTTCCTTCTGCAGCAGTATAAGGATACCACCAGATCATCTTGAAATCAAGTCATGAAATGTACCTTTATATTTCTAAAAATCAATGATCGTCCTTAAATTAACTTTTCTTATTAATTTAGTCATGGTGCTCTTTTACTTCTAAAACATTAAATCTTATTTGATTAGAGACAGACTTCAAAAAATAAAAATAAACTGTGATCAAATAGCAGGAACAAACAGTAGTAACTAAAATTTCTTCAATCTAAACTGGAGATGATTTCTGTATCTCTGTCTTTTACATTTGTCTCCATTAGGGGAAAAAATATGTACCTCATAATTAACTTGGCTGGAATGAATCAGACTGCATTTGTAAAAGTCTCAGAAGACCAATGAGCTGTGCTAAACAGTACCACTATCCACCTGAGCAGAAATTACTATCCTTAAGTTTCTATACATAACTAACACAACAAAAATTTTAACAAAAGAAGAACTACTAGAAACAAATTAGAGATTCATGTTTTTAAGTCAGTAATTTGCCTTTAGTCAGTAATTTGCCTCATACATTATGATTTTCCCTGTGGAAACCCAATTATTATCCTGAAAACAAGACCACTTTACAAAGCAAATGCATTGTGACAAAAGAAAGAAAAGGCAGATTGATACATTATTAAAATAACTCACACGCCATACCCTGAGGAGTAAGGAAGCCATGGCAGAGCAGGCCCCCTTCTCCTCAATGGACAGCACAGCTGTGGGGAAGACACTGCAGCTAGCAGAAGCGTGTCACACTTCCTCAGGGAGGAAGCAAGTTACAGACAACTCTACAGAGGGCACCCATAAACTCACGGCCACGCTCATTACCCAACGTCCAGGCCACCCAGAGGCTGACTGCAGCCCAACTTTCCCACCATTCCCACACAGGCCCCAGGAACCGTCAGGCCTCTGAGGCTCTGCCAATGCCCTTCCCTCCACCCAAATATCCTTTCCCTCCTCTCTCCGGACCTCAATCCTGCCCAGCTCTAAATGAGCACTGCAAGGCCTATTTCCCTAAGAATGCCTCTCTCAAAACCAAAATTACTTCCTCGAGAATGATCTGCCTCTTACTCATCCATCATTATCTTGGATTAAATACATCAGGTAAGATGCCTTATCTGACCAACACAACTATTTTAGAAATAAGAGTCATG
Organism: Mesoplodon bidens; assembly: GCF_964165515.1. Classification (NCBI taxonomy): domain Eukaryota; kingdom Metazoa; phylum Chordata; class Mammalia; order Artiodactyla; family Ziphiidae; genus Mesoplodon; species Mesoplodon bidens. The sequence continues at coordinate 8,755 of NW_027671795.1, read as the reverse complement.
TTTTAGACCATCTATGACATGACATGACAACCATTCAGCTCACGAAAACCATTCAATAAATACTCTAATTGAATTGCCCAAAGAGTTGACCTAAAATAACCTAAATGCCAAGCATTCCAAGAACCGTCCTGAACCAAATTCACTTCTCATTCGAATGCCAATGTCACAGAAAGGGATGTTGTATTGTCCTTAAATGTACTTGCCTTTATCCAAAACTAGAATCTCTGATGAATCTATGGGACACACATGTAAAATACTCTGCAAAGGAAAAAAGCTTTATTTAGTGTACTGTGCTTAATATTCAGCCAGACCTGCATTTTTCTCTAAACCTTATACAATTACTTAGTCTGCAAGAAGCATTAGAAGAGAGACAATGTCTATTGAGAAAAATACGGGAAGCGAAGGTCATCAATCATTTTCTACTTTCAATAATCTCTTTCATAAAGAGGTAAATGCTCCTAAATTCCAGAATGAATGGAATTCAATACAGCAAAGTAAAATGCTTTAAATACATAAAACAAATATCTTGGTGGACCTTCCACCATCTGTTTTAGTAACTTAAATTATAAAAAACACCCTAAATTTAAGAAAAGTTATATCAACAGCTAAAATTGAGATATTTTTCCATCTATTACTTTGATTTTCCTGACCCATTTTTGAGAATTGTCAGCATTCTGGATCAATAATGCCAAATTATTTCTTGAAGACAGTGAGATTCCTCCCAAGTCATCTAACATGCTCACTAATCAATAAAGATAAGAACAAACAAGAAAGCCATATTTATGAAGCAAGCAAATTATATTAAAAGACTGACTTTGAGAAAAGGTTGCTGCTTGCCAAGAAAATTTTATTATTATAAAACTTTTTCTGTCATTTGTATTACTTCATTTTCCCTTTCAGATTATCTGTGTAGCCTTGTAAACACATCATAATCCAAAGCAGTTGAGCTTTACCAATAAAATGTAAATCAACACAATAGAGCCAACTGCATAATTAAAACAAAAGTATACCGGGCTTCCCTGGTGGCACAGTGGTTGAGAGTCTGCCTGCCGATGCAGGGGCCCTGGGTTCGTGCCTCGGTTCGGGAAGATACCACATGCAGCGGAGGGGCTAGCCCCGTGAGCCATGGCCACTGAGCCGGCGGGTCGGGAGCCTGTGCTCCGTAACGGGGGAGGCCACAACAGTGAGAGGCCCACGTACTGAAAAAAAAAAAAACATACCACCATCAACCCAAGCAGATTACAAAATAGCAAGCAGATTTTAAAATAATAGTCTACAAGCCTGCTTTTTTAAATATATAACTAAATGCATTGAATATCTTATATAAAAAGCCAAAAGATAGAGTTGAAACCGAATATCAAAAGTAAACATCTCCTTCCCCAAAACCCTAACTCCACTCCAGTCATGAGGAGAACATCACACAAAGCCAAGTTGAAGGACAGTCTATGAAATATGTGAACCAGGACTCTTCAAAATTGTCATTAAGAAAAGGAAAGTCTGGGACTTTCCTGGTGGTGCACTAGTTAAGAATCCATCTGCCAATGCAGGGGACACCGGTTCCAGCCCTGGTCCGGGAAGATCCCACATGCCGCAGAGCAAGTAAGCCCGTACATCACAACTACTGAGCCTGCGCTCTAGAGCCCGCCAGCCACAACAACTGAGGCCACACGCTGCAACTAATGAAGCCCGCGCACTCTAGGGCCTGTGTGCCGCAAATACTGAGCCCAGGTGCTGCAATTACTGAAGCCCGCACTCTTAGAGCCCACGCTCCGCAACAAGAGAAGCCACCACAATGAGAAGTCCGCGCACCACAATAAAGAGTAGCCCCCACTTGCCACAACTAGAGAAAGCCTGCGCGCAGCAACAAAGACTCAACTCAGCCAAATATAAACAATAATAAAAAAATAAATAAAGGCATCATCACATAAACACAAATGAGGAAATATTTTTTTTAAAAAAAGAATAACGGGCGGGGCAGTGGTTAAGAATCCGCCTGCCAGTGCAGGGGACACGGATTTGAGCCCTGGTCCTGGAAGATCCCACATGCTGCAGTGCAACTAAGCCCGTGAGCCACAACTACTGAGCCTGCGCTTCTGGAGCCTGTGCTCCGCAACAAGAGGCGCCACGGCACTGAGAGGCCCACGAACCACGATGAGGAGTGGCCCCTGCTCGCCGCAACTAGAGAAGGCCCTCGCACAGAAACGAAGACCCAACACAGCCAAAAATAAATAAAATATAAATAAAAAGTAAATACATTTAAAAGAAAAACCTATACATTTCCCTTTCTGCAAATGTAGGTTTTCGAGGCAAGAGTAGAGCCTCAGAAAGAATGTCTGCAAACAGAACAATCACTAGTTCACTAAGTACAAATTGTAGGATACTTTTGGAGAATCCCATCACAGCTAGATAATTGGTCCAGGACCAAAAGTAACTACTGGAAGAAAAATGAAATCAACAGTGTACCACAGAGGTGGGAGGCACACTGGCCTGGACTAAGACATGTTCAGTCATAGATAATAAGGGTGGTGATTTTTAAGCATCATTCTCGACCCACTGTGGACTTCCTTCTGCAGCAGTATAAGGAGACCACCAGATCATCTTGAAATCAAGTCATGAAATGTACCTTTATATTTCTAAAAATCAATGATCGTCCTTAAATTAACTTTTCTTATTAATTTAGTCATGGTGCTCTTTTACTTCTAAAACATTAAATCTTATTTGATTAGAGACAGACTTCAAAAAATAAAAATAAACTGTGATCAAATAGCAGGAACAAACAGTAGTAACTAAAATTTCTTCAATCTAAACTGGAGATGATTTCTGTATCTCTGTCTTTTACATTTGTCTCCATTAGGGGAAAAAATATGTACCTCATAATTAACTTGGCTGGAATGAATCAGACTGCATTTGTAAAAGTCTCAGAAGACCAATGAGCTGTGCTAAACAGTACCACTATCCACCTGAGCAGAAATTACTATCCTTAAGTTTCTATACATAACTAACACAACAAAAATTTAAACAAAAGAAGAACTACTAGAAACAAATTAGAGATTCATGTTTTTAAGTCAGTAATTTGCCTTTAGTCAGTAATTTGCCTCATACATTATGATTTTCCCTGTGGAAACCCAATTATTATCCTGAAAACAAGACCACTTTAGAAAGCAAATGCATTGTGACAAAAGAAAGAAAAGGCAGATTGATACATTATTAAAATAACTCACACGCCATACCCTGAGGAGTAAGGAAGCCATGGCAGAGCAGGCCCCCTTCTCCTCAATGGACAGCACAGCTGTGGGGAAGACACTGCAGCTAGCAGAAGCGTGTCACACTTCCTCAGGGAGGAAGCAAGTTACAGACAACTCTACAGAGGGCACCCATAAACTCACGGCCACGCTCATTACCCAACGTCCAGGCCACCCACAGGCTGACTGCAGCCCAACTTTCCCACCATTCCCACACAGGCCCCAGGAACCGTCAGGCCTCTGAGGCTCTGCCAATGCCCTTCCCTCCACCCAAATATCCTTTCCCTCCTCTCTCCGGACCTCAATCCTGCCCAGCTCTAAATGAGCACTGCAAGGCCTATTTCCCTAAGAATGCCTCTCTCAAAACCAAAATTACTTCCTCGAGAATGATCTGCCTTACTCATCCATCATTATCTTGGATTAAATACATCATGTAAGATGCCTTATCTGACCAACACAACTATTTTAGAAATAAGAGTCATGTTTTAGACCATGTATGACATGACATGACAACCATTCAGCTCACGAAAACCATTCAATAAATACTCTAATTGAATTGCCCAAAGAGTTGACCTAAAATAACCTAAATGCCAAGCATTCCAAGAACCGTCCTGAACCAAATTCACTTCTCATTCGAATGCCAATGTCACAGACAGGGATGTTGTATTGTCCTTAAATGTACTTGCCTTTATCCAAAACTAGAATCTCTGATGAATCTATGGGACACACATGTAAAATATTCTGCAAAGGAAAAAAGCTTTATTTAGTGTACTGTGCTTAATATTCAGCCAGACCTGCATTTTTCTCTAAACCTTATCCAATTACTTAGTCTGCAAGAAGCATTAGAAGAGAGACAATGTCTATTGAGAAAAATACGGGAAGCGAAGGTCATCAATCATTTTCTACTTTCAATAATCTCTTTCATAAAGAGGTAAATGCTCCTAAATTCCAGAATGAATGGAATTCAATACAGCAAAGTAAAATGCTTTAAATACATAAAACAAATATCTTGGTGGACCTTCCACCATCTGTTTTAGTAACTTAAATTATAAAAAACACCCTAAATTTAAGAAAAGTTATATCAACAGCTAAAATTGAGATATTTTTCCATCTATTACTTTGATTTTCCTGACCCATTTTTGAGAATTGTCAGCATTCTGGATCAATAATGCCAAATTATTTCTTGAAGACAGTGAGATTCCTCCCAAGTCATCTAACATGCTCACTAATCAATAAAGATAAGAACAAACAAGAAAGCCATATTTATGAAGCAAGCAAATTATATTAAAAGACTGACTTTGAGAAAAGGTTGCTGCTTGCCAAGAAAATTTTATTATTATAAAACTTTTTCTGTCATTTGTATTACTTCATTTTCCCTTTCAGATTATCTGTGTAGCCTTGTAAACACATCATAATCCAAAGCAGTTGAGCTTTACCAATAAAATGTAAATCAACACAATAGAGCCAACTGCATAATTAAAACAAAAGTATACCGGGCTTCCCTGGTGGCACAGTGGTTGAGAGTCTGCCTGCCGATGCAGGGGCCCTGGGTTCGTGCCTCGGTTCGGGAAGATACCACATGCAGCGGAGGGGCTAGGCCCGTGAGCCATGGCCACTGAGCCGGCGGGTCGGGAGCCTGTGCTCCGTAACGGGGGAGGCCACAACAGTGAGAGGCCCACGTACTGAAAAAAAAAAAAAAACATACCACCATCAACCCAAGCAGATTACAAAATAGCAAGCAGATTTTAAAATAATAGTCTACAAGCCTGCTTTTTTAAATATATAACTAAATGCATTGAATATCTTATATAAAAAGCCAAAAGATAGAGTTGAAACCGAATATCAAAAGTAAACATCTCCTTCCCCAAAACCCTAACTCCACTCCAGTCATGAGGAGAACATCACACAAAGCCAAGTTGAAGGACAGTCTATGAAATATGTGAACCAGGACTCTTCAAAATTGTCATTAAGAAAAGGAAAGTCTGGGACTTTCCTGGTGGTGCACTAGTTAAGAATCCATCTGCCAATGCAGGGGACACCGGTTCCAGCCCTGGTCCGGGAAGATCCCACATACCGCAGAGCAAGTAAGCCCGTACATCACAACTACTGAGCCTGCGCTCTAGAGCCCGCCAGCCACAACAACTGAGGCCACACGCTGCAACTAATGAAGCCCGCGCACTCTAGGGCCTGTGTGCCGCAAATACTGAGCCCAGGTGCTGCAATTACTGAAGCCCGCACTCTTAGAGCCCACGCTCCGCAACAAGAGAAGCCACCACAATGAGAAGTCCGCGCACCACAATAAAGAGTAGCCCCCACTTGCCACAACTAGAGAAAGCCTGCGCGCAGCAACAAAGACTCAACTCAGCCAAATATAAACAATAATATAAAAATAAATAAAGGCATCATCACATAAACACAAATGAGGAAATATTTTTTTTCAAAAAAGAATAACGGGCGGGGCAGTGGTTAAGAATCCGCCTGCCAGTGCAGGGGACACGGATTTGAGCCCTGGTCCTGGAAGATCCCACATGCTGCAGTGCAACTAAGCCCGTGAGCCACAACTACTGAGCCTGCGCTTCTGGAGCCTGTGCTCCGCAACAAGAGGCGCCACGGCACTGAGAGGCCCACGAACCACGATGAGGAGTGGCCCCTGCTCGCCGCAACTAGAGAAGGCCCTCGCACAGAAACGAAGACCCAACACAGCCAAAAATAAATAAAATATAAATAAAAATAAATACATTTAAAAGAAAAACCTATACATTTCCCTTTCTGCAAATGTAGGTTTTCGAGGCAAGAGTAGAGCCTCAGAAAGAATGTCTGCAAACAGAACAATCACTAGTTCACTAAGTACAAATTGTAGGATACTTTTGGAGAATCCCATCACAGCTAGATAATTGGTCCAGGACCAAAAGTAACTACTGGAAGAAAAATGAAATCAACAGTGTACCACAGAGGTGGGAGGCACACTGGCCTGGACTAAGACATGTTCAGTCATAGATAATAAGGGTGGTGATTTTTAAGCATCATTCTCGACCCACTGTGGACTTCCTTCTGCAGCAGTATAAGGAGACCACCAGATCATCTTGAAATCAAGTCATGAAATGTACCTTTATATTTCTAAAAATCAATGATCGTCCTTAAATTAACTTTTCTTATTAATTTAGTCATGGTGCTCTTTTACTTCTAAAACATTAAATCTTATTTGATTAGAGACAGACTTCAAAAAATAAAAATAAACTGTGATCAAATAGCAGGAACAAACAGTAGTAACTAAAATTTCTTCAATCTAAACTGGAGATGATTTCTGTATCTCTGTCTTTTACATTTGTCTCCATTAGGGGAAAAAATATGTACCTCATAATTAACTTGGCTGGAATGAATCAGACTGCATTTGTAAAAGTCTCAGAAGACCAATGAGCTGTGCTAAACAGTACCACTATCCACCTGAGCAGAAATTACTATCCTTAAGTTTCTATACATAACTAACACAACAAAAATTTAAACAAAAGAAGAACTACTAGAAACAAATTAGAGATTCATGTTTTTAAGTCAGTAATTTGCCTTTAGTCAGTAATTTGCCTCATACATTATGATTTTCCCTGTGGAAACCCAATTATTATCCTGAAAACAAGACCACTTTAGAAAGCAAATGCATTGTGACAAAAGAAAGAAAAGGCAGATTGATACATTATTAAAATAACTCACACGCCATACCCTGAGGAGTAAGGAAGCCATGGCAGAGCAGGCCCCCTTCTCCTCAATGGACAGCACAGCTGTGGGGAAGACACTGCAGCTAGCAGAAGCGTGTCACACTTCCTCAGGGAGGAAGCAAGTTACAGACAACTCTACAGAGGGCACCCATAAACTCACGGCCACGCTCATTACCCAACGTCCAGGCCACCCACAGGCTGACTGCAGCCCAACTTTCCCACCATTCCCACACAGGCCCCAGGAACCGTCAGGCCTCTGAGGCTCTGCCAATGCCCTTCCCTCCACCCAAATATCCTTTCCCTCCTCTCTCCGGACCTCAATCCTGCCCAGCTCTAAATGAGCACTGCAAGGCCTATTTCCCTAAGAATGCCTCTCTCAAAACCAAAATTACTTCCTCGAGAATGATCTGCCTTACTCATCCATCATTATCTTGGATTAAATACATCATGTAAGATGCCTTATCTGACCAACACAACTATTTTAGAAATAAGAGTCATGTTTTAGACCATGTATGACATGACATGACAACCATTCAGCTCACGAAAACCATTCAATAAATACTCTAATTGAATTGCCCAAAGAGTTGACCTAAAATAACCTAAATGCCAAGCATTCCAAGAACCGTCCTGAACCAAATTCACTTCTCATTCGAATGCCAATGTCACAGACAGGGATGTTGTATTGTCCTTAAATGTACTTGCCTTTATCCAAAACTAGAATCTCTGATGAATCTATGGGACACACATGTAAAATATTCTGCAAAGGAAAAAAGCTTTATTTAGTGTACTGTGCTTAATATTCAGCCAGACCTGCATTTTTCTCTAAACCTTATCCAATTACTTAGTCTGCAAGAAGCATTAGAAGAGAGACAATGTCTATTGAGAAAAATACGGGAAGCGAAGGTCATCAATCATTTTCTACTTTCAATAATCTCTTTCATAAAGAGGTAAATGCTCCTAAATTCCAGAATGAATGGAATTCAATACAGCAAAGTAAAATGCTTTAAATACATAAAACAAATATCTTGGTGGACCTTCCACCATCTGTTTTAGTAACTTAAATTATAAAAAACACCCTAAATTTAAGAAAAGTTATATCAACAGCTAAAATTGAGATATTTTTCCATCTATTACTTTGATTTTCCTGACCCATTTTTGAGAATTGTCAGCATTCTGGATCAATAATGCCAAATTATTTCTTGAAGACAGTGAGATTCCTCCCAAGTCATCTAACATGCTCACTAATCAATAAAGATAAGAACAAACAAGAAAGCCATATTTATGAAGCAAGCAAATTATATTAAAAGACTGACTTTGAGAAAAGGTTGCTGCTTGCCAAGAAAATTTTATTATTATAAAACTTTTTCTGTCATTTGTATTACTTCATTTTCCCTTTCAGATTATCTGTGTAGCCTTGTAAACACATCATAATCCAAAGCAGTTGAGCTTTACCAATAAAATGTAAATCAACACAATAGAGCCAACTGCATAATTAAAACAAAAGTATACCGGGCTTCCCTGGTGGCACAGTGGTTGAGAGTCTGCCTGCCGATGCAGGGGCCCTGGGTTCGTGCCTCGGTTCGGGAAGATACCACATGCAGCGGAGGGGCTAGGCCCGTGAGCCATGGCCACTGAGCCGGCGGGTCGGGAGCCTGTGCTCCGTAACGGGGGAGGCCACAACAGTGAGAGGCCCACGTACTGAAAAAAAAAAAAAAACATACCACCATCAACCCAAGCAGATTACAAAATAGCAAGCAGATTTTAAAATAATAGTCTACAAGCCTGCTTTTTTAAATATATAAC